>NW_026057576.1:68391966-68461659 GCF_023721935.1 Panthera uncia | reverse complement strand
AGGTGTTCAGCAATAAACCACATTATTTGCATAGTCTGAGCACAGTGGGCCACCCTTATCAGTGGAAGGCAGTAGGAATGTTTCCAAAATCCAGCCAAGGGCCAACTTTGCAATCAGCCCCTTCTAAAGAAAGTCACCTCAGGGGTGCCTGGGTGGCTCACTCGGTTGAGCGTCTGACTCTTGATTTTGGCTCCGGTCACGACCCTAGAGTTGTAGGATTGAGCCCTAAATTGGGCTGTCTGCAGTGCCTCCTTGGGATTCTCCCTTCTTCCTCTCTATCTGCCCTTCCCCCACTCATACTCTCTCTCCCAAAGTAAAAACAAACTTTAAAAAAATGAATAAAGATAGTCACATGAGGCTTGCTGTTCCAACTCTCCTCTGCACACTTACCAATGACCTCCTCAGCTCTGCTGTATCGCTTCCACCTTCTGGTTAACAACTGCTAAGATACCCAACTGCTAAGCACTAAAACTGGTATAGTAACTGTCTATAGATTGTTTCTAGGTTTTAATACCATTGCCAATCAAAGCCAATCATAGTATACTTTATGACCTGAAAGGCCCTTACAATCCATAACATGTTCTCTCCCAAGGTAATAATTGATGATATCTTTCTAAATTAATTATGTGTCATACTTCAGGAGAGGATCTCACCCTCTTCCATCCCTGGGTGCTGATTAACATAGCAAGCAAGCTCTTCAGTCTTGTTACCATAGCAAAGATAGTTTGGTGACCATCTTAATCCAACAACGGAGTTTGAAACACTTAAAGCATAGTCAAGAATGTTTCTAAAAAAAAAATAAAAAAAAATGTTTCGAGTGCATATCCTACTCCCTATAATAAAATCCTGGCAAAACTAAAGCTAGAAAAGAGAACAGAACCAAAGCTTCTTTGAGCACTTCCAAATGCTTTATATAAAATTGCCCTAACAATGGGATATGAATGTGTTTTGGTAATTGTGTGTTCATATTTTTTAAGTATATTTATTTAATTTGAGAGAGAGAGAAAAAGAGTGCACACAAGCAGGCAAGGGGCAGAGAGAGAGGGGGAGAGAGAATCTCAAGCAGGCCCCACGCTGTCAGAGCAGAGCATGACACGAGGCTCAAAGCACAAACCGAGAGATCATGACCTGAGCCAAAATCAGGAGTCAGACACTTAACCAACGGAGTCACCCAGCCACCCTGGTAATTGTGTGTTTATTAGAATTAAGTTTTCTCTTTTCAGAAAGCCACAACTTGTACAGAAGCATAAAGTTTCCTACCTAAGGAGTCTTAACTTTCTCTCTAGGGGCGGAAACATTCATTTCACTGGAATTTTTACTAAGGAGCTTTATAAAGCTCAGTACTTCATTGCCCATATCATCCTCAATCCTCAGGTAATACAGAAAAGACAAATAGAATTCTCAACTCTAGCTAAATTTTTAGAAACTCTGGAACTTGGCCTGAACAGTTGCCTTTTATCTTAATGACAACGAAATCAAACTCCATAGGGAGCCCATTGACTCTCAGTCTATTAACTAATAGGCAGGCATCTTATCTGCCTGTCCCCAGTTATAGACTTTTCCTTATTACAGGCTGAAATAGCCAAGTATTGCAAATGACTCATGTGATACATTGAGTTGTTTTTAATTTTTTTAAGGTATGGTAAATTATAATTAACATCAAATTTACCATTTTAACCATTTAAGTTTATTTATTTACTTTGAGAGAGAGCAAGAGCACAAGCAGGGGAGGGGCAGCAAGAGGGAGAAAGAGAATCCCAAGCAGGCTCCATGCCCTCAGTGCAGAGCCCAATGCCGGGCTGGATCCCACCAACCATGAGGTCATGACCTGAGCTGAAATCAAGAGTCAGATGTTTGACTGAGCCACCCAGGCTCATTATAACCATTTTAAGCCACCCCATTATGTATATATACGTATATATACGTATATATGTATATATACATATGTGTGTGTGTATGTATATATACATACGTATATATACATATATACATATACATATATATAGCCACCCATTTTAAGGGTACGGTTCGGTGGTATTAAATACATTGACATTGTTGTATAAACCATCACTACCATCCATCTCCAGAACTTTTCTCACCTTGCAAAATTGAAACTGTTTTTCTTAAACACTAACTGCCCATTTTCTGCTCCCCGCAGACCCTAGCCACCACCCTTCTACTGTCTCTATGAGTTTGACTATTCTAGATATCTCCTATAAGTGAAATCAATGCACAACTTTGTCAACAGATGTGAGTAGCTTTTTCAGAACATCCTTCAAAACAACCCTTTTCACTATTTAAAATGAGAGGTGTTATCTCTTTAAAGAACCATGAGAAAAAGACTGCCCTGACCTCACTGGAAAGGACATTACAGGCACTATGAACAACTAACACAGTCGTCCCACTCTGGGGTGTTGATCCTTGCTTTCTTACTTGTTAATGAAGGAGAAAGAAATCCTTCTTGATCAGAAAGACTGTTTGTTCCTGCTACAGACCTCAACCTGAGAATTCTTAGGAGTACTCCAGAAGCAGAAAACCACAGGAAAGAGCTTCCACTCAAGACTATCAGAACAAACTAACGACTGCAGGCAGGAGACAGCCCAAGCCCCATGGAACATGGGAAGTCAGGGAACCAGCACTGCACATTGTCACACTTCAATCTGTATGCACGTTTTCTTAATTTTCCTACATATTTTCCTTTACCTCTTTTGGGTTAAGGTTCTGGATTGTTGACAGCTTGTTACCTCTTAACTATGGTACCTATAAGCAATGGTTCGCTTATAGATAGAATCAGCTGATGAGAATTGTTGAATTGTCGGGAATCTTATTAAATTCTTCAAAGCTTGAAATCAGCCTGTGGAAACTTTTACACAGTGGAAACAAGAAAACTACACATCAGGGCCTCCCCTACTCCCACTGTCCCAGAGAAAGAATCTGTTGTTAAACATTTACCAGCACACCACTGCCTAAAAAGTACCCATCCTTAATATTGCCCTTTGCATTCTTAGTCACTTCCAAGCATACACCCAACTGACTACAATTTGCTTATGATATGGCTAAAATATACCACTAAACTGTTAAATTTGTATTCACTTTCCTTTGAGGACCACCCAGCTTCACTTGGTACCAGTTCCTAGGTATCAGGTGGTTCCCTAAGTAACTGGACTCAACCACTAAGCACCTTTTTAGATGGAAAACACCTCAATAAGCCAGGTGACCAGAGATCTGAAACTCCTTATCATAAAATACTAAAAAGAGAGATTCCTCTCTCCACTTGTAAATCTTTCGTGAGTGCTAGACTTTGGAAGTAACTGTTCACAGTCACAGAGCTTTAGAAAGCAGGAAACAGATGGCGTATATCCAGAGGTTATGTCACCTTCACACACCTTACCAGGCAGCACACCAGGGATGCTCAACATGGAGCTCTCGCTTTAGATCTAGCCCATGATTACTCTAAATTCACTTGCTGGCACTGGACTTATCTCGATGAGTGACACCATCACCGAAGTTACCACAAGACTCCTTTTCTTGTAAAAATCGTGTGCTGAGCTGAAATCTAGCTGCCAGTTCCTTTCACAACTTTGGCTCCAAAGGAAGATGTTTCTTATTAGAGAGAGATAAGAAGACACAGAATATTTCTCAACCTTGTCTGGGAAGGGCAGGCACCACTGCCTGTCCCTCTAAGCCTGGACAACTCAGCACAGGCCTGTGTCTTTCATTCCTGCCACTAGAAAACTAAAATTTCTCACACACGTTAAGAGATCCAAATTGTTTGGGGCACCTGGGTAGCTCAGTCAGTTCAGCAACTGACTTCAGCTCAGGTCATGATCTCACGGTCTGTGAATTAGAGCCCCTGAGCTGTCAGCACAGAGCCTGGAGCCTGCTTCAGATTCTGTGTCTCCCTCTCTTTCTGCCCCTCCCCACTTGCACTCTGTCTTTCTCAAAAATAAATAAACATTAAACATTTTTTTAAAAAAAGAGAGATCCAAATTGTTCATTTTTGGCACAAGTGGCCCTCACTCTGAGCACTTAATCTTTCTTAAAATAGACACTGAGTATTTTGTCTTAATAATAAGGCTGCATTTCAGGCTGGGCTGCTTTGCAGGCTGAGGAACTTCATGTGTCAAATGGTGATGGTGTAAACTCCTGGTAAATGCAAGGCTTAATTCCATTAATTTGTGCAATTATATACTTAATATATGTATCACCCATAAACTCTATTGTAGCAGAGTTTATACTTTTATCATTCATTGTTGTTTCTCCTATGCCTGACACATATACTAGGCACACAATAAATGTTTCTGAAATATGTATATACACACATACACACACACACACACACATATACATATATATGTATATATATGGGTTTATATTGATAGTTCCAATTTAAAGTTAGGATTATAGTGATTTTTTTATCTTCATAACTTGGAAATCTTGGTTCCTAATAACATTAATATTTCCTTATTTGTTTTATTTTATCATACACAAAAGCACAAGAACAACAATATTGCTAACAATAAACTTATTGAATGCAGTTCAAAGTATCTTTGGAGTTTTATTTGTCCTTAGACTTTATATGGGCAAAATGTTACAGTGGTCTATGTTCCAAAGTAACTTTAATTATCTTCTCGGGATGCCTGGCTAGCTCAGTCAGTAGAGATATGACTCTTGATCTTGGGGTTGTAAGTTAAAGACCCATGTTGGGTGTAGACACTACTTAAAAATAAAATCTTAAAAAAAAAAAGTAATTATGTTCTCAGTGCAATTGGGTTTCATATTCAGTTCCACTCATTGGTTTCTGTTTGTGTTCAATTTTAGGGTTTTTTTTTTTTCTTATTTAACTTAATTTTTTTTTAATTTTTTGAATATATAAATCATTTACATAATTCAAAAGTCAAAGCTAAAAGGATACCCAAAGAATTAAATTCTTGCACCCACCTTTATTCCTTATACCCATTCTACCCATCCTTATTAGGAACCCTTTCCATTTTCAGAAATATCTTGTTTATTCTTATTTTTTTCATACAAATAAATATATATACCTATGTACAAGTATATACAAATATGTTTATGTGTGGATAGGCCCTAGTTTATTCAATCAGTCTTCTATTGATGGATACTTGGATTTGTTTTTAAGCTTTTATTACAAATAACTTCACAATGCAGAGCAAAGTGCATACCATATTTTGCATTTGTAAAGGGATTATTGTCAGCTAGTTTCCCAGAAAGATTACTGAGTCAAAGGGTAAACGCACATATAATAATTTTGTTGAATATTGTCCAATTTTCCCTCCAGAAAAATTTTGCCCTTTTGCAATCCCACTGGTGATGTTTAAGAATACCTGTTTCTGGGAGTACCTGGGTGGCTCAGTTAAGTGTCTATTTTTTTTTTTAATGTTTATTTTATTTTTTTGAGAGAGAGAGAGACAGAGCATAAGCAGGGGAGGGCAGAGAGAGAGGGAGAGAGAGAATCCGAAGCAGGCTCCAGGCTCTGAGCTGTCAGCACAGAGCCTGACGTGGGGCTCGAACTCACGAGACTTTGAGCTGTGAGATCACAACCTGAGCTGAAGTTGGCCGCTCAACCGACTGAGCCACCCAGGCGCCCCAAGTGTCTGCCTCTTGATCTCAGCTCAGCTCATGATCACAGTTCCTGGGATTGAGCCCACATCAGGCTCTGCATTGACCATGCAGAGCCTGCTTGGGATTCTCTCTCTTCCTCTCCCTCTGCCTCTCCCCTGCTCACTCACTCTCTCTCTTTCTCTCTCTCTCCAAAAATAAGTAAAATAAATTTAGAAAAGTTTCTGGGGTGCCTGGCTGAATCAGTTGGTGGAGCATATGACTCTCCATCTCAGGATTATGAGTTTGAGCCCCACGTTGGGTGTAGAGATTACTTCAGAATAAAGTCTTTTTTTTTTTTTTAACGTTTATTTATTTTTGAGACAGAGAGAGACAGAGCATGAACAGGAGAGGGTCAGAGAGAGAGGGAGACACAGAATCCGAAACAGGCTCCAGGCTCTGAGCTGGCAGCACAGAGCCCGACGCGGAACTCGAACTCACGGACCGCAAGATCATGACCTGAGCCGAAGTCGGCCACTTAACCGACTGAGCCACCCAGGTGCCCCAGAATAAAGTCTTTAAAAAAAAAGAATACCTGTTTCTCTCCGGGATTACCAACATAGGGTGATGTCAAGCTTTTGGACCTCTGCCAGTCTGGAACTGGGAAGGATTTGAGATGTCACCTTCCTTGAGTGCTAACAAGTTAGCCTTAGTGGGTGTTACAAGAAGGCCTCAGACTCTTAGGTCAAAAACAAGAGAATCTATTAGTTATGGTACAGCAGAAGCCTGAGCTTCATGTTGGCATCAGTTCATCTTGCCTCCCACGTCCCATGGGGATGATGAGGAGCAGCCCGAGTGAATGCTGTGGCCAAGTGGGTTTGTGTCACAGCAGAGGAACACCGAGCCTAGGAAATCCCTAATCTTATATGGGGCTGCTATATAACCTGCCTAAGCTTTACTCCGAAGGAAATATTATCTTTATTATCCCAGTCAGAAAAAAAATCTGCCCTCTGTTGCATGTGCATTTCTTTGTTTTGTTTTGAATGTTTATTTATTTTTTTTTTTGAATGTTTATTTTTGACAGAGAGAAAGCACGATTGGGGGAGAGGCAGGGGGGCGTGGGGGGGGGCACAGAGAATCCAAAGCAGGCTCTGTGCTAACAGCAGAGAGCCCGACGTGGGGCTGCAACCCACAAATGGTGAGATCATGACCTGAGCTGAAGTCAGATGCTTAACGGACTAAGCCACTCAGGCGCCCCTGCATGTGCATTTCTTTTAGGAAGAATGTCACCGACTACTTTTTCAAATGTCTCATAGGCATTTGCCTTTCATCTCCTGTGAACTGTCTCAACATTTCTAGCTATTCTCCTCCTGGGTTTTTGTCTTTGGCCTTTTTTTTAAACAGTTTTATTATGATATAATTTACATAGAATGACATGCTCACCCATTTAAAGAATACCATTCAATAAGTAGTATATTTACAGAGTTGTGCCACCATCACCATAATATAACTTTGGAACATTTTTAATACCTCCAAAAGAAACCTCTTACCCATTAGCAGTCATTCTCATTCCCACACCCCATCCCCACCCCACCCCACCCAGCCCTAGGTGACTGCTAACTTCCTCTCCTTCTCTGCAGATTTGCCTATGCTAGATGTTCCATGTAAATGGTATCACACCGTATGTGGTCTTTTGTGACTGGCTTCTTTTGCTCGGCATGCTTTCAAGGTTCATCCATGCTGTAGCATCAATCAATACACTTCTTTATTTTTTGTTATGTATTGATAGAAATTAATCATTTTGTGTAATTTCAGTTGAAAATATTTTCTGCCAGTTTTTCATTTGTCTTTTGACTTTGCTTATGATGATTTTGCCAAGCACAAGTTTATATGTATCTGTCTGTATGTATGTATATGTAGATAGATAACTTAGATATCAAATGTTAGATAGGTAGAGATGTATTTAAATGTATTGATCTTTCTCCGTGGCTTCTGGGATTTGAATTATAATAGAATGGCTTTCCTCATGTCCAGGTAATAAAGAAATGGATATGATTCACTCTTGAATATGTTGTTTCATTTTTTTTACATTGAAATAACTGATCTATTTGGAGTATATTTTAATGTAAAGTAAGGGACATAAATTCAACTATATTTTTTTCAAATGACTCTCCAGTTGTGCTAATCCCATTTTTTTAAGTTAATCTTTCCCCTCAATGATTTAAGATGCTTCCTTTGTCATATGCTAAATTTCCACATGTGCTTGAAATTATTTCCATTGGTTTGTCTGTTAGCCAGGTATCAACACCACACTGTTTTAATTATAGGATCTTTATAGTAATTTTTAATATGTGGTAAGGCCAACCCCTCTAATTGCTTTCTTTTGAAGATGTTCATGAGTATTCCTGCTTATTTATTTTTCCATATGAAGTTTAGGATCCAGTGCCAGGAAAATTTTGCTGGCATCTTTTTAGGGAATTACATTAAATTTATATATTAACTTGGAGAGACTTGAAATATTTATGATGTTGATTGGTCCTCTCCAAGAACAAGGAATGTGTTTCTATTTTTGATCATATTTTTGTGACTTTTCAGAACTGTTTCAAAATCTTCCTCATATAGGCTTTATGCATAATCTCTTAAAACAGTGCTTCCCACTCCTCTAATAACTAGGTCAACCGAGTATGGCCAATTATAGTAGCAGCTCTTCTCTTTGAGGAGGGATGAGGAGGTGGGCTGAGACAGAGGGAAAAGAAGAGCAAATATCTTCTATGTTCTACTTTCCCTGAGTTTTGTTCTATTAGCCCCACTGAGAGTTTTGCCTATGTATGCTGCTAGTTATGCTATTATATAGTACTCACTGAAACACTGTCTTCCATGAGCTTTACTGGACAATATGGCTGAGCATAATGCGGGATGGGAGACAGACTAGAGACTGAATTTGGGAATCTAGTGTATAATGGGCTTTGGAGTGAAGCTATTCTACTTTTTACTCAAGTCGGAGATTTGTAACAGGAGACCTCATCTGCTCAACGAATTGATTCCAGAAGGAATCAGAGGAGAAATAGCAATTATCAGGAAAGTGGTTTCACAAAGGTGAAAGCAGCACTTCCCTGGTAGATATCTCTGCTGTGAGATAGCTGTACTCCAGGTTAACTCGAGGCTTGCTTTAAAACCTAATGGTGTAACAGACAGTATATTACAAAAAGGAAGTATAGGAGGAGAGGAAAAAGCCTATTTCTTCTTTCAAATCCTTCTAGCTGCTCTTTAGCTCAGAGAACAAAGAGATTTATTATATAGGACCAGCAGCAATTTTGTGTTAATAATACTCAGTCATCTCTCTATTGGCACCATCATCTAAGCCTCAATAGGGACCCTGGAGTTACCCACAGATTAGCAAAATAAAAGGCCTTCTCTTCCAAAAGACTTCCCATGCTTTGAACCTTTCCTAATACCCTCAGTCTTAAAATGTACCAGAACATCCATCTAATAGGGTACTGTGTACCTGTAATAGGGAATAAGGAAAATATCTACATACAACAGTGGACTGATTGCCAGGATATATTGTTGAGAGAAAGAAATCAAGGTAGGGATGTGTGGCTGGCTCAGTCAGTACAGCCTACAACTCTTGATTCTAGAGTTGTGAGTTCAAGCCCTATGTTAGGGTGTGGAGCCTACTTTAAAAAAAAATCAATGTAGAGAAAAGTATGTATAGTATACTAACATTTATCTAAGAAATGAGGACTAGATATAGATACATAGATATGCTTATATTAGGAACAATGGAGGGGTACCTGGGTGGCACAGTTGGTTGAGTGTCCTACTCTTGATCTCAGCTCAGGTCTTGATTTCAGGGTCATAAGCTCAAGCCCTGCACTGGGCTCCACGTTGGGTGTGAAGCCTACTTAAAAAAAAAAAATGGAGATAATCCATAGCTCTTGCCTCCACTCCTGCTAACAGTCTGACCTGCTCACACCGAGAGAGCCTGTAACTCCACTGTGCCATCTGTGGCATTTGGGCCCTTTTTGGCAGTGATGATGGTTTCTCTGATCAGTGTCTGAGTGCTACGAAGATTGCACATAGAGGTCCAGATTCACTTCATCTTCAGAATGTCAACAGACACATAAATTGCTGTTTTGGATTTCACTGGTTGGCCGTGGTTGACCAGTTGTTTGGATTGCAACCAATTTGAGCAAAGAAATATCTTTACTGTGGCTTTGTTACGAAGGCAAAATCTATAACCACAAGGAGACGAAATACATTTCCTTTTTTTTTTTAAGTTCATTTATTTATTTTGAGAGAGACAGAGATAGTGCAAGTAGGGGAGGGTTAGAGAGAGAGGGAGACAGAGAGAATCCCAGGCAAGCTCCACACTGCCTGCGCAGAGCCTGATGCAGGGCTCAAACCCACAAAACGTAGAGATCATGACCTGAGCCAAAGCCAAGATTCGGACGCTTGACTGAGCCACCCAGGCACCCCAAAACACATTTTCCTTTTTAATTTAATTAGACTTTAATTCTCCTATTGAACTTATTTTGAATTTATTTTGAATTTAATTATTAGACCAAAATGGATGGTGAGTCGTCCTTCATCATTATAATAAAGGAGGAACTGAGCAAATAATTTGTATGTTGGATGAGGTGTTTGTATTTATTTTTTAGGATACTGCCAATAAGAAAGTGTTCCTGGGCACGGTCACCTATGAAGTCAGATCTTTGTTTAAAGTCACGATAGAAGACGGATTTTTGGCTATTTGTTTAGAAGCTAAAGGTCTTGTTAACTTGAAGCATATCACAACTCCTTTATCAAAATGGAACCTTACCAAAAAAAGTGGAGCCTTTTCTTCTGGTACACTATCAAATTCTTGATTTAAAGCCAAGTGACAAAGTTGCATCTATGGAAATGATTCACTATCATCACTGCAGAGATGAACATCTGCTTGCCCTCTGTAACAGTGTAGAGAAACTATTCCCAGGTCTTGACACAGAAACTGCTAAGAGAAGGTGAAGAGAACTGGAGACAGCAAGTATAGGCCACTCTTTCAAGGACTTTTGCTATAAAGGACAGGGAAAGGTGGAAGATGAGAGACAGTACAGTGTGTGTGGATGTACATATGCTATAAATGATCCAGTAGAGAGGAGAAAAACTGATGATGCAAGGGACAAGGGGAACAATCCTTAAAACTGAAACTCAAGGCAAACCTGTTGTGATTCCATTGTGACAAAGTAAGTAATGTTTCCTGGGGAAGCAGATTTAGTCATGTTCTTTTTTCCTCTTCATATACATGTCTACTTTTTTTTGGTTTTTTTGGATCCTTTTTAACAGTGCTATTAAGAAACACTGGATGACAGAAGGACTGGATGCCTTTTATCAGGGGGCTTGGATTCCAGCGGAGTTGCTGTCACCCTATTGAAGCAGCTAAAAGAGGCTCTGGGACAGTATGTTCTCAGACATTTGCAACTGGCAGGGAGAAAGTCCCCATTTACTGGCTGCTGGAAAGGTAGCAGATCACATTGGGAGTGAACATCATGAAGTCCTTTTTAACTGTGAGGAACGCATTCAGATATTGAATGAAGTCATATTTTCCTTGGAAACTTATGACCTTACAACAGCTAACACTCCAGTAGATATGTATTTAATTTCCAAGTACATTTGGAAGAACACAGCACGGTGATCTTCTCTGGAGAAGGTTCTGATGTACTTCCACAGGGTTACATATATTTTCACGAAAACTTCTTTTAAAAAAGCCAATGGTAGAGAGAGAAACTTCTGAAAGAACTCTGTTTGTTTGATGTTCTTCACACAGATCAAACTACTGCTGCCCATGGACTTGAACTGAGAGTCCCATTCCTGGATCATTGATTTTCTTCCCATTACTTGTCTCTGGTACCAGCAAAGAATGGAATAGAGAGAGAGAGAAAGAGAGAGAGTATTTGAAGACTCTAGTCTTCAGTCTGGAGAGAATCTGGTGGGGTGCCTGGGTGGCTCAGTTGGTTAAGCATCTGACTCTTGATTTTAGTTCAGGTCATGATCTCATGGTTTGTGGGACTGAGCCCCCCGTTGGGCTCTATGCTGACAGAGCAGAGCCTGCTTAAGATTCTCTCTCTCTCGGGGTGCCTGGGTGGCTCAGTCGGTTGAGCAACCGACTTCAGCTCACGTCATGATCTCATAGTTTGTGAGTTCGAGCCCCACGTCGGGCTCTGTGCTGACAGCTCAGAGCCTGGAGTCTGTGTCTCCCTCTCTCTCTGCCCCTCCCACGCTCATGCTCTGTCTCTCTCTGTCTCCGAAATAAACGTTAAAAATTTTTTTTAAAAAGGAAAAAAAGAGGGGCGCCTGGGTGGCGCAGTCGGTTAAGCGTCCGACTTCAGCCAGGTCACGATCTCGCGGTCCGTGAGTTCGAGCCCCGCGTCAGGCTCTGGGCTGATGGCTCGGAGCCTGGAGCCTGTTTCTGATTCTGTGTCTCCCTCTCTCTCTGCCCCTCCCCCGTTCATGCTCTGTCTCTCTCTGTCCCAAAAATAAATAAAAAACGTTGAAAAAAAAAATTTTTTTTAAATAAAAAATAAAAAAAAATAAAAAGGAAAAAAAGATTCTCTCTCTCCCTCTCTATTTTCCCCATCCTGCTCACACACTCTCTCTCTCTCAAAATAAGTAAACTTTAAAAAAAAGGAGAGAGATTATCTGGTGACCAATAGAAGCCTTCAATGATGGTATAACCTCAGTTAATAGTTTCTGGTTTATGATTTTACAGGAACATATTGAACGTTAGGTTCATGATACACTGACAGTAACTGCAAGACAAACATTTCCCTCAGTACTCCTCAAACCTACAAAGGCAATTACTACCATTAATATTTGAATGCTGCTACCCAGGCCAGGCTGACTAGCTGACCGATTACTGGATGCCCAACTGGATCAATGCCACTACCCTTCTGCCTGCACTCTGACCCATTACAAGTCAGCTACCAAAGGTTAGGCACTCTCTAAAAGAGAAACTGAAAGTAAACATTCCTCTTTCTTGTGAAGGGTAGTGGGATTGTTTGGTAGGACCAAACATCCATATGTACTTGGACATGAAAAAACAACCCTCTCAAATCTAAAAAAAAAAAAAACATAAAATAAATCACAAAATTAAAAAGAAATCGTTCCTGGGGCACCTGGGTTGGTTAAGTGACCGACTCTGGATTTTGGCTGAGGTCCTGATCTCACGGTGAGATCGAGCCCCATGTCAGGCTCTGTGCTAACCAAGCAGAGCCTGCTTGGGATTCTCTCTCTCTTTCTCTTTCTCTCTCTCTCTCTCTCTCTCTCTCTCTCCGCCCCTCCCCCACACATGCACACACACACTCTCTCTCTCAAAATAAATAACTAAACAAAAAAAAGAAAAATAGAAATCGTTATTAATGGGATGAGAAGAGGAATAGGATAGAGACAGAGATAGAAGCCAGGTATGTTTTGTATACTTGACTTTGAAACCATGTAAATATTTTACACAGGTCTAAAAGAGTTAAATTTTTAAAATTTTTTTAATATTTTATTTATTTTTGAGGGGGGGGCGACAGAGAGGGGGGCAGAAAATTTCAAGCAGGCTCTGCATTGATAGCAGACAGCCTGACGCGGGGTTCCAATTCAGGAACTATGATGAAATCATGACCTGAGCCAAAGTTGGACACTTAACCTACTGAACCACCCAGGTGCCCCTAAAACAGGATTAAATTTTAGCAACCTTGGGGATCCTGGGTGGTTCAGATGGTTAAGCATCCGACTGTTGATTTCAACTCAGGTCATGATCTCATGGTTTGTGAGATGGAGCCCTGCATCAGGCTCTGCACTGACAGCGCACAGCCTGCTTGGGATTCTCTCCCGCCTCTTTCTCTGCCCCTCCCCCCACATGCTCTCTCTCTCCCTCTCTCTCTCAAAATAAATAAATAATTTTTTTAAAAAAAAATTGTAACAATCTCTAAGTATCTGAAGGAAAATGAAGCAAATGAAATCACTGAGAATCCTTAGTGACCTCCTAACTGCTAAATCCAATGCTTTGCTTTAGAGTACTTTCAGCTTAACCTGTATATATAATTTGAAATTGTTGATCACTGACTTATTATTTTTTTATTTAAATTCAAATTGGTTGGGGCACCTGGATGGCTCAGTCAGTTAAGCATCTGGCTCTTGATTTCAACTCAGGTCATGATCTGACAGTTTGTGAGTTCGAGCCCAGAGTCAGACTCTGTGTTCACAGCCTGAGTCTGCTTGGGATTCTCTCTCTCTGCCCTCCCCTACTTACGCATGCTTGCATGCATGCTCTCTTTGAGAGAGAGAGAGCGTGCACAAGTGAGCAGGGAAGGGGTAGAGAGGGAGGGGGACAGAGGATCTAAAGCGGGCTCTGCGCTGATAGCAGAGAGCCTGATGCAGGGCTTGAATTCACAAACCGTGACATCATGACCTGAGCCAACGTCAGACACGTAACCAACTGAGCCACCCAGGTGCCCCTAAATAAATAAACTTAAAAACGTAAATTCAAGGGGCGCCTGGGTGGTTCAGTCGGTTACGTGTCCGACTTCGGCTCAGGTCATGATCTCATGGTCCGTGAGTTCGAGCCCCGCGTCGGGCTCTGTGCTGACCGCTCAGAGCCTGGAGCCTGTTTCAGATTCTGTGTCTCCCTCTCTCTCTGATCCTCCCCTGTTCATGCTCTGTCTCTCTCTGTCTCAAAAATAAATAAACGTTAAAAAAAATTAAAAAAAAGTAAATTCAAGTTAGTTAACATACAGTGTGGCATTGGTTTCAGGAGTAGGATTTAGTGATTCATCACTTACATATAACACCTAGTGCTCAACCCAACAAGTGCCTTCCTTAATGCCCACTTAGCCCATCCTCCCACCCACCTCTCCTCCAGCAACCTTAGTTTGTTCTGTTATGGTTTGCCTCCCGCTCTGTTATCTTATTTTTCCTTCCCTTCCCCTATGTTCATCTGTTTGTTTTTTAAATTCCACATGAGTGAAATCATGTGATATTTGTCTTTCTCTGACTTATTTCGCTTAGCATAATACACTCTAGTTCCAACCACATCATTGCAAATTGCAAGATTTCATTCTTTTTGATCGCCAAGTATATTCCACTGTATGACGTGTGTGTGTGTGTGTGTGTGTGTGTGTGTGTGTGTGTCTCACATCTTCTTTATCCATTAGTCAGTTGATAGACATTTGGGCTCTTTCTATACTTTGGCTATTGTTGATAGTGCCACCATAAACATTGGGTTGCATGTGCACCTTCAAATCAGCATTTTTGTATTCTTTGGATACATACCTAGTGATGCAATTGCTGGGTCATAGGGTAGCTCTTTTTAAATTTTTTGAGGAACCTCCATACTGTTTTCCAGAGTGGCTGCACCAGTTTGCATTCCCACCAGCAGTGCAAAAGGGCTCCCCATTCTCCACATCCTCACCAACATCTGTTGTTTCCTGAGTTATTAATTTTAGCCATTCTGACAGGTATCAGGTGGTATCTCGTTGTTTTGATTTGTATTTCCCTGATGATGAGTGATGTTGAGTATCTTTTCACGTGTCTGTTAGCCATCTGGATGTCTTCTTTGGAAAAGTGTCTGTTCATGTCTTTTACCCATTTCTTCACTGGATTGTTTTTTGTATAAGTTATTTAGCACATCTACTGAATTACTGTCTATTCTTCAAGACCCGTCTCAGATGTTACCTACCCTGTAAAATCGTACTAGATTTCTCTAGCCATAATTGTTACTTCCTCTTCACTCTGATAAGATCTCTTTTATGACATTTATCACATAGTGACATACATTGCCAAAATGCCAAAATAGAAGTGGATTGGAAAAAAAAAACATGAGAAGCCACAAGATCCACATAATACCATCGTTTGTGAGGGAAGGCATAGATAGAAGCAAGAAGGACTTGAGAAAATGAAATGGCTAAAATCAATAGTAGGACAGAATAAAGGCTCACACTAAGATAAAACCATAGGGAATAGAATCCAAATTGACTAGTACAGGAACACAGGGACAAAGGCGAAAAAAAGTCCAAATAAAAAGTGAAGCCAATCTTTCTGGGATCTGACACTTCAGGACTGCTGTTCTCTCCATCCCTGCTGGGTGCCCAGTGGGAGCTGGGCACCCTTGGAGAAGCAGGAGGGACCTGGGAATCTCCACGGCCCCTGGAGGTTCCCTGCCTCAGGGATTCCTGTGGGCTCTCACTGTCTTCATCCTGACCAAAGGTGCCTCTGCCATTAAGTGTTGTTTTGCGGTCCACTCTGGAGTCGCAACCTCCCTCAACTATTTGGCTTCTCTGTGCATCCTCCAATCACATTCTCCCTGTGACCAAGTGGCTGGTGCCACCTTTCCTGTAGCTGCCTCCTGCCTTGCTTCCTTTGGGGCTTAGAGTACATTCACTCTTTTTCCTTTTGGGACCCACCACAAACTTCCTGTTTTCTGCCCCAGAAACATTTCTATCTCTCAGCTCTACCTCAGAGTCCCTTAAACACAGACTCCAGTGTGTGATTTTCAAAGGGCATTAAGAAGCCATTCTTTTGGGGTGCCTGGGTGGCTCAGTTTGGTTAAGCGTTCGACTCTTGATTTTGGCTCAGGTCATGACCCCAGGGTCGTGAGACTGAGTCCTGCATCAGACTCTGCATTGACAGCACAGAGCCTGTTTGGGTTCTCTCTCTTCCTTTCTCTATCCCCTCCCCTACTCACATGCACACACACACACTCTCTCTCTCAAAATAAATAAACATTAAAATATATATACATGTGGGGCGCCTGGATGGCTCAGTCGGTTAAACATCCAACTTCGGCTCAGGTCATGCTCTCACAGTTTGTGAGTTTGAGCCCCGCATCAGGTTCTGTGCTGACAGCTCAGAATTTGAAGCCTGCTTCGGATTCTGTGTCTCCCTCTCTCTCTGTCCCTCCCCCACTTGTGCTCTGTCTCTGTCTCTCTCTTTCTCTCTCTCTCAAAAATAAGTAAAATGTAAAAACAAATTTTAAAAAATAAATACAAATATGTGTGTGTATACATATATATATGTATATGTATACACACACACACACACACACACACACACACACATATATATGTTTTACTTCATAATAATCTGGAGTTGAGGACGGCAGGTGGGAGGAAAACTGAAACAAGATTGACCATGAGTTGATAACTGTTGAAGCTGATTAGGAAATGAGGGTTCACCATACTATTATGTATGCTTTTGTGTATGTTTAAGGTTTTCATGGAGCATGAATGAACTATTGCTATACACAATAGGCAACAAATCTCACAAACATTGAGCTGAACAAAAGAAGCCAGACACAAAGTGAGCATACAATGTGATACCATTTATATTAAACCAGGCAAAACAATTCTATGATGTTAGAAGTCAAAGGTGCCTGGGTGGCTCAGTCAGTTAAGCAGCTGACTTCAGCTCAGGTCATGATCTCATGGTTTATGAGTTCAAACCCCGTGTTGGGCTCTGCGCTGACAGCTCAGAGTCCGGAGCCTGCTTCAGATTCTGTGTTTCCCTCTCTCTCTGCCCCTCCCCCATTCATGCTCTGTCTCTCTCAAAAATAAATAAACATTAAAAAAAAATTAAGAAAGAAGCCAGGGTAGTGGTTACCCTTGGGGTAACAGTAACTGAGAGGGAGCCAAGGAGGAGCTTCTGCTGTTCTGAAAATATCCTCTTTTTGATCTGGGCATTGGTTACATAGGTGTGTTTACTTTGTTAAAATCAAACAGTACACTTACTTTTTTTAAGTCCTCTGGATGAATGCCATACTTCTTAAAAGATACTTTTATTTGCAAAATTCAAATTAAAATGAATAAATGAATAACATTTAGTTGCACAGTCTAAGAAAGCTTATTTGCATGTCCAGTTTCAGTGGATACTCTTTACTACTAATCACTGGATACAGCTTGGGTTCTCTCTCTTCCTAATGATATACTCATTTTTTTGTTAATAAAAACAAGAGTGCACATAACCAAAAACCAGATACTGAAAGAAAATAAATTTAACCAGTACTTTTGGCCTCCTGAATGAATCTCACCAAAGTATCTAACAAGTAGGCAAACTGATTGCTGCACATACATAACATATACGTAGATATGCCACTCCACACTGAAATGCCTCAAGCAGTGCTAAGTACACAAAGCCTACTCTTGTATATCAATAGCACTGCAGCAGTTTGACATACTATATTTGACTAATTTGTGTAACTAGAACATACATACACATACTATACAACAACTTTGTTCCTCAAGGCATTGAGGAACAATTGTATACATTGCCAATGAACACACTGTGCCTTGTCCCATTGCAAAACAAGATACATACACTCTCTCACCAATACAATATAAAAGTTGGACAAAATAAAAAAAGTTTTTTTTTTTTAATTTAAGGGGCGCCTGGGTGGTTCAATCAGTTGGCATCCGACTTCGGCTCAGGTCATGATCTCACAGTTCATGGGCTCGAGCCCGCATCAGGCTCTGTGCTGACAGCTAAGAGCCTGGAGCCTGCTTCGGATTCTGTGTCTCCCTCCCTCTCTGCTCCTCCCCCGCTTATGCTCTCTCTCTCTCCTTCAAAAATAAATAAAAACATTAAAAAACATTTTTTTTTAATTTAAAAAGCTAGACAGGATATACCAATCAGGGCCACATTCTGACTGGATATAGTCCTTTGTTTAATATAGAAATAAAATCCACTGAGTGACCTTCCTTTAGTCATTAACTCAAATCCATTACTGTGCCCAAGTCACACAACCAGTGAGGGGTAAAATTAGAATTCTTAACCATTAAAATTGTAGGTCTCAATGATAAAGCTTCAGAGAAGCAGTGACGCTGAGTCACGTTCCTCCACCACCAAACATTAGTCTGCTAACATTTCAGCTAGTGCTCCCCTTCAAATAAGCAAATGCATAATTATTGCCCTTCATAACTCAGGCTCCCTTAAGAGATTAAAAGAAGTGCTTAGCCACAATAATTTTTGACATATTGAGAATGCAAAGTAAAAAAGAAGATTGTACCTCCCTTACTTGCTTGCTGATGCTTATGAAATACTTTTCATTCTACTATTAGAAATAAAGAGAAAGGAGGGCCTTCTGGCTCCGGCCATGACCAAATAGCTTGTATTGGACTAACCCTCCCACAAAATAACAACCATAAACTACACAAATATTTAAAACAACTGTGTGGCAAAACTGTTGGTGACCCATCCATATCCCTTGGGATCCCTTTTCCCAGTCCTATGCACTCAATGGCCAGCAACTAAACACTTTGTTGTTAACAATTCATCCCTGCAAGCTTTAGAGGATGCATTCTCACTGTGGGCAATAATTGGTCCTTGGGGAGAAAAATAATTGTACTCTTTTTATGTATAAAGTACAGATAAAAAGGGGTGCCCAAGTGGCTCAGTCGGTTAAGCAGCCGACTCTTGATTTCACCTCAGGTCATGATCCCATGGTTGTGAGACTGAGCCCCACTTCAGACTCTGTGCTGACAGCTTGGAGCCTACTTGGGATTGTCTCCCTCTTTTTCTCTCAAAATAAATAAATAAACATTTTTTAAAAAAGCAAATACGGATATAAATATAGTACATAACCAGACATATGGCATAGTTACAGCAATAAAATTTCACAGAAAGTGATTAGGGGAAAAACTGCTGAAGCAGTTTAGTTTCTTAAATGAAGAAGTTTAACTAAGGGTGTTATCGTGAGCAAAAACTTGAGGAACCGTGTTTTGGGGGAGCATACATGGGCCCTGGAGTTGCTTTGCTATAAGGAGAGCCAGAAATGCTTGAAAGTATGGCATTCCCTGGATGGACCACAGCCAATTCCTTTCCCTTGGGGTGAGACAAGTTCTAAGGTGGTGACTGATGTTCTGGAGTGTTCTGGAGATGAATCTGAGCCTGAGTCTTTACCTACGTGGTACCCTCCCTTGCCTTCTTTTTCCATATCTTGTTTCTTCTACTCCATTTCTTTTTCAAATTCAAGAAAGTTTTCTTGGGGTGCCTGGGTGGCTCAGTCGGTTAAGCATCCGACTTCGGCTCAGGTCACGATCTCACAGTTGTGGGTTCGAGCCCTGCGTCAGGCTCTGTGCTGACCTCCCCCCCCACCCTGGTTTTAATGCTCATTCTCTCTCTCTCTCAAAAATAAATAAGCATTAAAAAATTTTTAAGAAAAATTTTCTTAATGTTTATTTATTTTTGAGAGAGAGAGAGGGACAGAGTGTGAGCAGGGGAGGAGCAGAGAGACAGAGAGACACAGAATCCAAAGCAGGCACCAGGCCCTGAGCTGTCAGCACAGGGCCCGACGTGGGGCAAGAACTCGCGAATGGTGAGATCATGACCTAAGCTGAAGTCAGACGCTTAACCAATTGAGCCACCCAAGCGCCCCTCTTCTACTCCATTAATGGTTTATCCAAGAAGCACTTTCTTAATTAATCATTTTATCCAAATCCTTGCTTCAGGGTCTACCTCTGGAAGAACTCAACCTAAGACAAACCATATGAAACTACTGCAAAGCAATAAACACAAGCAGGACTTAAAGTTTATGAACAATTAGAGAGGGGAAGCACATTAGAATCAAGCTGATATACTGCTGTTCTATCTGTCAGGTAGAATAAGTACAATTTGTTATCCACGATGTCCTGATTCATCAACACATGCTAAAAGAAAAGGATCCAATTATCAAAAAACAAGAGAAGAAACCCAGGTAATAGAAAAAAGGAGCTACCCGGTGAATTTGATTTTGGAATGTAATCAAACAAGGACTAAAACATCGATGATTTATATCCAGGAGAAGAAAAGATGAAGAATTTCACCAAAGAGCAAGAATCTACATATATTCTTATTAAGTTTTTTATTTTAATTCCAATACAGTTAACATCCAGTGTTATATTAATACAGTGATTCAACAATTCTATACATTCCTCGGTGTTCATCCTGGTGAGTGTACCCTTATCCCATCACCTATTTCACCCATCCCCCAACTCAACTCCCCTCTGGTAACCACCAGTTTGTTCTTCATAGTTAAGTATTTATTTTTTGGGTTGTCTCTTTCCCCCCCCTTTGTTTGTTTGCTTGTTTCTTAAATTCCACATGAGTAATATCATATGCTATTTGTCTTCTCTGACTTAATTTGCTTAGCATTATACTCTCTAGCTCCATCCACATTGTTGCAAATAGCGAGACTTCATTCTTTTTTATGGCTGAATAATATTCCATTGTGTATATATATCACATCTTCTTTATCCATCTTTCAGTGGACACTTGGGCAGCTTCCATAATTTGGGTATTATAAATAATGTTGCAATAAACATAGGGGTGCATATATCCTTTTGAATTAGTGTTCTTGTATTCTTTGGGTAAATATTCAGTGGTATGATTACTGGATCATAAGGTAGTTCTGCTTTTCATTTTTTGAGGAACACTTTTCCACAGTGTTTTCCACAGTGGCTGAACCAGTTTGCATTCTCAACAGTGCACAAAAGTTCCTTTCCTCCACATCCTCGCCAACACCTGTTGTTTCCTAAGAACCTGCATATATTTTTTAAAGTCAATTAGAAATTCTATAACAGAAAGTGATTATACCTGAATTTAGTAATTCAATTGACGGGTTTGATATCAGATTAAACAAAACAGAGGAGATGATTAATCAATTAAAGAACATTTCAGTGTATTAAATTGAAGCACAGAGAGTAAAAAAGAACACAAGAAAGTATAAGAGAGATGTAAAGAACATGATAGAAAGGTTTAATATCCGTGTAATTGGTGTCAAAGAAGCAGAGGAGAGAAAAAAAATGAAGAGAAGCAATACGTGAAGAAATAGTAGACAAAATTTCCCAAATTTCATCCCTGATGAAAGTTATTAAACCACACATTCAAGGTGCTCTATGAATCTCAAATGAGATACAGAGAAAACCACATCTAGGTATATGATAGTCAAACTGAAGAAAAACAAATATAAAGGGGAAAATCTTAGAAAGATTAAAAGGGGCAACAATAAGTTTGAAAGTTAACTTTTCAAAAAAAATTATGGAAGTCAGAAGACAATGAAGTAACATTTTTAAAGTGCTGAAAGAAACAACAGACTTCTATATCAGCAAAAACGAAGGCAAAATAAAGATGTTTTCAACTCAAATGGACTAAAGACCTAAATTCAAGATCCAAAACTGTAAAACTCCTAGGGGGAAAAAAAAACTATAATACTCCTAAGGAAAAAAAAACATACAAAAAATGATTTGTGACACTGGATTTGACCTGATTTCTTGTTTACAATACAAAGGGCACAACATCAAAAGCAAAACCAGAAAAACTGGACTAAGTCAAACTTAAAAACTTCTGTGCATCAAAGGATGCAATCAGTAGAGTGAAAAGGCACCTATAGAATGGGAGAAAATATTTGCCAATTATATATCGATAAGGGGTTAATACTAGAATATGTAAAGAATTCCTACAACTCAACAAAAACAAAAAATAACCCAATTCAAAAGTGGGCAAAGAACTTGAATACTTCTAATAGTTCTTTCTAACAGTTTGTCTTCTCCAAAGATAATGTTCAAATTACCAAACACGCATATGAAGAGGTGTTCAGTATCACTAATCATTAGAGAAATGCAAACTAAAACTAATGAGACAATCCCACAGCCATTAGAATGGTTATTACCAAAACAAAACAAAACAACACAGAAAATAAGTACTGTCAAGTATGAGGAGAAGTTGGAACCCTTGTGTGCTGTTGGTAGGAATGTAAAATTGTGTAGTCATTATGGAAAACAGTATGACAGTTCCTCAAAAAATTAAAAATAGAATCACCATATGACCCAGCAACCCCACTTCTTGATATATACCCAAAAGAACTGAAAGCAAAATCTCAAAAAGATATTTTGTTTTGGTTAAAGAATGGATATGTTTAATACATTTTGTTTTTGTTTAATGAATATAATTTATTGTCAAATTGGCTTACATACAACACCCAGGGCTCATCCCAACAAGTGCCCTCCTCAATGCCCATCACTCATTTTCCCCTCTCCCCCACTTCCCCATCCACTCTCAGTTTGTTCTCTATATTTAAGAGTCTCAAAGAGATATTTTTACACATGTTCACAGCAGCATTTGACACAGTAGCTGTGGAAGTAACCCAAATGTCCACAAATGGATGGATATATAAACAAAATGTGATATATACACATGGTATATTATTCAGTCTTAAAAAGGAAATTCTGCCTCAAGCTACATGGGACATTATTCTTTCTTTTTTAAGGTTTTATTTATTTTTGAGAGAGAGAGAGAGAGACAGACAGGGCATGAGCGGGAGAGGGGCAGAGCAGGCTCCAGGCTCTGAGCTGTCAGCAGAGCCCGATGTGGAGCTCAAACTCACAAACCATGAGATCATGACCTGAGTCTAAGTCAGACAGACGCTCAACCGACTGAGCCACCCAGGTGCCCCAACATGGGACATTATTCTAAGTGAAATAAGCCAGTCACAAAAAGGACAAATAGTGTACGAAGGATGGGGGTGGGGGGAAATGGGGAGTTGTTTAATGGGCATACAGTTTCAGTTCTGGAGATCTATTACATAACAACGTGAACATACTTAACACTATTGAACTGTGTACTTGAATACAGTAGAAATGGGAAATTTAATGCTGTGTGTTCTTTACCAGAATTAAAAGAAAATTTTTTTAAGCTGTGCATTTTGTTTTATTTTAATGTTTATTTATTTATTTTGAGAGAGAGAGTAAGCAGGGGAGGAGCAGAGAGAGAAGGGGAGAGAGAATCCCAAGCAGGCTCCATGCTGTCAGCACACAGCCTGATGTAGGGCTTGGACTCATGACCTGTAAGATCATGACCTGAGCTGAAATCAAGAGTCAGATGTTTAACTGACTGAGCCACCCAAGTGCCCCCCAGAAGAATTTTTAATGTTTTCAAAAAAACAAAATCTGAAGGAATACATCATATGCAGATTGATTTTTAAGAAACACTGAAGAGAATTCTTCAGGCTGAAAGAAAAATCTCAGATGAAAGAACAAAATTGCTAACAGATAAAGATGTAAAACATATTGCTAAATTTAAACAGACTACAGGGGCACCTGGGTGGCTCAGTCAGTTAAGCATCACACTCTTGATTTCAGCTCAGCCATGATCTCACAGTTCATGAGATCAAGACCTGCTTCAGGCTCTGCACTGACAGCAAGAGCCAGCTTGGGAATCTCCCTCTCTCTCTTTGCCCCCCCCCCCCCCCCACTCACGTGAGCACGCACGCACGCTCTCAATCTCTCTCGAAACATAAATATACTTTAACTATGTTAAGGTTCATGATACAAGTAACTATAAATAAGTTTTGATTGTTTAAAACAATAAAATCTTGTGGAGCTTAAAATGTATGAAGATGTAAAATAAATGATAACAGTACAAAAAGCTGGAAGTGGTAAATGAAGCTTGACTGTGATAAGATTCTTGTATTCTTCAAAGTACTAACTTAAGTAGAGTATAAGTCAAGGATGTATATTGTAATTTCTAGTGTGACCACTAAGAGAATTATAAAAAGTCATGAATGAAAAGAGAATAGAGGAGAAAAATGGATTAACATAAATATTTCGTTAATATAAAGGAAGGCAAGAAAGCAGGAATAGAGGAACAAAAAAACAGAGACCAACAGAAAACTAATAGCCAGACAAGCAATATTAAACCCAATTATAATAGTAACTATGTTATATGTAAAAGGACTGCATAGGCCAATTTAAAGACACGTTTCAGACTGGATAAAAATATGCCATATGCTATGTACATGTTGCTCAGTTTATAGAACATATAAACGCTGAAAGTAAAAGTATGAAAAAGGATAAGCATGCAAACATTAGCTAGAGTAAAGCTGGTATAGTAGTATATTAATAACTGACAAGTAGAGTTTCTTTAAAATCATGAAAGTGACTTTAATTGTTTTCAAATCAAATAAAAATATATAAAAGGGGCACCTGGTCGGCTCAGTAGGTGGAGACTGTAACTCTTGATCCCAGGGTTGTGGTTTCAAGCCCCATGTTGGGAGTAAAGATTACTTAAAAATAGTATCTTAAAAAAAAAATATATATATATATATATATATACACACATATATATATGAAATAGTTTATAGTTTAAAAATAAGATTTATAAACTATTCATTGAAAGGTTTTTAAAAAGCTAAGCCTCTCTGTTTCTGAGGATCCATGAACAAATATAATTGAGTATATCTTAGATGTTATATTAGGCAACATACAATAAGCTTTTATCTACAGAACTAGGTATACTCTTTCTTCTTCACTCTTACAGCATGTCTTTCTATGATGACAAAATTGATTTCTGATCATGTTATGGATCAGCCAGATAAGAAAAAAAAAGTACACATTTTTTCCTCTTTTTTATTTTGAGACATAACAAGCAGATTTTTTTTTTTAATTTTTTAAACATTTATTTAGTTTTGAGAGAGACAGAGTGCAAGCAGGGTAAGGGAAGAGAGAGAGGGAGACACAGAATCCAAAGCAGGCTCCAGGCTCTGAGCTGTCAGCACAGAGTCCAACGTGGGGCTCGAACTCATGAACCATGAGATCATGACCTGAGCTGAGGTCGAACGCTTAACCGACTGAGCCACCCAGGTGCCCTAACAAGTAGACTATTTTTTTTAAGTTTACTTATTTATTCTGAGAGAGAGAAAAAAAGAGCATGTGTGGGGGAGGGGCAGAGAGAGAGAGAGACAGAGACAGAGAGAGACAGAGAATGAATCACAAGCAGGCTCCACATTGTCAGCACAGACCCTGATGCAGGGCTCAAACCCACAAACCTCAAGATCATGACCCGAGTCAAAGTCAGATGCTTAACCAACTGAGCCACCTAGGTGCCCTCATAACAAGTAGATTTTAAGCCAAAAAATACTAATGGAGATAAAGAAGGATGCTAGTAATGATAAAAGTGTCAAATAAGTGAATACATAACAGAACTAACATATTCATCATAGAAATCTTTCATTATATCAATGTTTTATACATATTTTCTCCAAATTTTTGGCTCTTTCCACTTCCTCAACAGACTTTTTATTTTTAAGTTTATTTATCTTTGAGAGAGAGAGAGAGAGAGAGAGAGAGAGCACAAGCAGGGGAGGGGCAGAAAGACAGAGAGGGAGACACAGAATCCGAAGCAGGCTCCAGGCTCTGAGCTGTCAGCACAGAGCCCGACGCGGGGCTCGAACTCACAGAGTGTGAGATCATGACCTAAGCCAAAGTTTGCTTAACCGACTGAGCCACTCAGGCACCCCAAGAATGTGACTCATATCTCAGCTCAGGTCTTGAACTCAGGGCCATGAGTTCAAGCCCCATGTTGGACTCTACACTGGGTGTGAAGCCTACCTAAAAAAAAAGAAAGAAAGAAAATGGTCGAAATGGTAAAATGTTATGTATATTTTACCACAATAAAAAAAAAAAAAGATGTACAAATGCCCAATAGGGACATGAAAAGATGCTTAACATCAATAGTCATTAGAGAAATGCAAATCAAAGCCACAATGAGATACATTTCACACCATTAGGATGACTGATTATCAAAAACAAACAAACAGAAAATAACAAGTATTGGACACAGAAACTGAAATCTTCCAGCACTGCTGGTGACAATGTAAAATGGTGAAGCCACTGTAAAAAAAAAAAAAGCTGGGGGTGGGGGGCCGCTTGGGGGTGGGGGGCTGTCAGTTGAGATTCAGAGTCTCGGCTCAGGTCATGATCTCATGGTTCCTGGGATTGAGCCCCACATCAGGCTCTGTACTGACAGTGCAGAGCCCTTTTTGGATCCTCTGTTCCCCACTCTCTGCCCCTCCCCCAGTGTGTGCACGCATGCGTGTGCAATCTCTCTCTCTCTCTCTCAAAAATGAATAAACATTAAAAAAATAAAAGGGTAAATTTTATCTTATGTTTATTTTACCAGAATTTTTTTTTAAGATTTTATTTTAAGTAATCTCTATACCCAACATGGGGCTTAACCTCACAACTCTGAGATCAAGAGTCACATGCTCCACTGACTGATGCAGCCAGGCACCTCTATTTTACAACGTTTTTTTTTTTTTAAAGAAAGAAAAGTTTTGAAGGTATGCTACCTGGGGCTCCTGGGTGACTCAGTTAAGTGTCTGACTTCAGCTCAGGTCATGATCTCCCAGTCTGTGGGTTCAAGCCCCACGCCAGGCTCTGTGCTGACAGCTCAGAGCCTGGAGCCTGCTTTGGATTCTGTGTCTCCCTCTCTCTCTGCCCCTCCCCGCTCATACTTTGTCTCTCTCTATCTCTCTCTCAAAAATAAAATAAACATGAAAATTAAAAAAAAAAAAGAGAAAGGTATGCTACCTTTTGTGTAAAATAGGGGCATAACATCATATCTGCTTACGTTTTCATAAACAAATACCATAACAGTAAACATATTAAAATGTTTACCTGTAAGACAACGGTAATTAGGTAGATAAGGACAGATGTGAAACTTCTCTGTGTACACTTTTCATACCATTTGTATTTTTTTTTTAATTTTTTTTTTTTAACGTTTATTTACTTTTGAGACAGAGAGAGACAGACATGAACGGGGGAGGGGCAGAGAGAGAGGGAGACACAGAATCGGAAGCAGGCTCCAGGCTCCGAGCGATCAGCCCAGAGCCCGACGCGGGGCTCGAACTCGCGGACCGCAAGATCGTGACCTGAGCCGAAGTCGGACGCTTAACCGACTGAGCCACCCAGGCGCCCCATACCATTTGTATTTAAATCATGTAATATACTACCTATTCAAAAATGAATAGATTTTTTCAAATAACTAAATACCATTCACTCAGATATGGCTTTTCCCTGACTAAAGCAGTCACATACTTTTTAAACCATTCTTACATAATTAAAGGTTAGTTACTTTAAATCATAAATACAGTCTCAATTCCATTTTAAACAGAAATGTCTGATCCCATAAAATAACAAAAGCTTCAAAGTTAATTTAATGCTAGCTCTTGTCCTGTCCTCCAGATGGGCTCTGCGGTGGGTTGACTCCTGTCAGTGGCAGAGGGGAGCAGGGCCCTCTTTCCCCTCTCCAAGCTTCTACTGTTCCTTACTGCGATTTTACTACTCTACCTTTCTGACCCACTGCCCTCCACCCAGAGGAGGAAAGACATGTTCTTACTTTTACAGGTAAGTTCATAGGACGGTTGCATGTTTTCTCTGCTTGCAGATATTTAAAGCCAACTTTCTCTTCCAGGGCTCTTCATGGGTTTGTAGGAGATGCCCCCTACAAATCACTGTTGATCTCTCGGCTGCCGTTCCCTCGACCTGAAAGGATACGCTCTATACTCCCAAACACTAGGAATTCCATGGGACTCCTCCAGCTTCTCCTTGTTTACGTGGCCTTTGAGCCAGATTATGCGATGACCCCAAGGAGGCTCTCTTTCACATCATGCGCTGATTGCCTAACAAGCTCTGGAAGAACAGGCTGATTCCAATTTACTAGATACTCTCCCCTGCTCTACTTCCAAGCAGCAAGCCAGCTCTTCTCTTGATCTCTAGATTTCCCAAAAAGGAGTCAGACATCAGCAAACGGTGACCTGATAAATTCAAAGGACGTACTTTAGGCTTTGCAAGCTGAAGCCTCTCTCTTTTGACTCGAGGTGAGGAGGAAATCACATATCTACTTCTCTTTGGGAGGGGAGCAAGGTTCAAACCCAACAACAGCTGTCTCCAAAGGAATCCTTTAAAAAAATTCCTCTCCCTTATAGTGGAGAAATTGCAACACCTTGGACAAAGTATCAAAATTAGTATAGTCAATAACAGGCAGATAGATATTATGCACCCCAAGATGCGATGCTCTGAGAAAAATACATCATTTATGTACCATTTTGACCGGTGTCATAAACTGAATATAATCATGAGAAAATAGCAAACAAAGTAAAAATAAGAATTGTTCCTTTAAAATTTTCTTTTTCAGTATTCTACAAAACTGCCATTGTTCTAAAAGACAAAGAAAGGCTCCGTAACTGTTCCAGATGAAAGAGACTACAGAGAACAGCCGAATGTAGCAGGTACACTGCAACACCTAGAGGAGGAAAACAAAAGCTGGAAGGACGCCATTCAGCTGACCGACTGGAATGTAAACTTAAGTTCTTCAAAGGAACTGTTTCACGGTCAACAGTTCCCGCAGCGGATAACTGTACTGTGGTTACATAACACAATGTCCTTTTTCTTAGGAAACATACAATAAAGTATCCGGAGACAAGTGTAACATATGCGGCTTATTCTTAAATAATTTAGAAAAAAATAAAGAGAGAAAGAAGGATAAAACTCCAACAAAAAAAGCAAGTAAGATAAAATGTTAACAGTAAGTGAAGCTGTATGGAAGCTAAACAGGTACTTTTTGCCCCATTCTTGAAACTTTTTTGTGACTTTGAAATTATTTCCAAGTAAATACTAGGCTTTTTATATTAAAATCTTCTCTAAGGGATGCCTGGTTAAGTCTGTGGAGCGTGTGACTCTGGTCTCTGGGTTGTAAGTTTGAGACAGCCCCACGTTGGGTGTACAGATTACTTCAAAATGAAGTGTTGGGGCGCCTGGGTGGCCCAGTCGGTTAGGCATAAGACTTCGGCTCTGGTCATGATCTCATATTCATGAGTTCAATCCCGACATCGGGCTCTCTGCTGTCAGCACAAGAGCTCACTTGGGATCCTCTGTCCCCCTCTCTTTCTGCCCTTCCCTTGCTTGCAAGCTTTGTCTCTCTCTAAATAAATAAACTTAAAATAAATAATAAAGTATTAAAAATATATATAAATAAATAAGTAAATAAATACATAAATAAATGAATAATAATCTGCTGTCTTTTAAATCTCCAAGAACATGACTCATTTATATCCTTGCTAAAGATAAAGGGACCAAGGGGCAGCTGGGTGGCTCAGTCGGTTAAGTTTCAGACTCTTGATTTTGGCTCAGGTCATGATGTCACTGTTTGTGGGATTGAGCCTCAAGTCAGGCTCCTCACTGACAGCACAGAACCTACTTGGGATTCTCTCTCCCTCTCTCTCTCTCTCAAAATAAATAAAAATTAAAAACAGGGACCAAGAGACATATATCTGATTGTTTAACAAATACCTCTTCTTTTTAACTATTTTTATATGAAAATAGCACAAAGGGGCACCTGGGTGGCCCATTCAGTTAAGTGTGTGACTTCAACTCAGGTCATGATCTCACAGTTTGGGGTTTGAACCCCACATTCAGCTCTGCACTGGTAGTACAGAGGCTGCTTGGGATTCTTGCTCTCTCCCTCTCTCTCTGTCCCTTCCCTGCTCGCTTATAAATAAGTAAACATTAACTTATTAAAAAAAAAAAAAAAGAAAATAGCACACAAATGGGCAAGTGTACATTGTGAACACGCTGTTTGAAAAACAGTTACATGGACACCTGTGTACCTAGGATATAGCTGATAAAACAGAACACTATCAGTATCTTAGAAGCCTCTGCCCGCACGATCTCAATCATGCCCCCATGACTCCACCCTAGACAATCACCATCCTGACTTTTGTAATTTTTCAATCTTCTTCATGTCTTTTTCATATATGTATGTAGAACTTTACGATATATAATTTAAATGTGTCTTTCACATTTTAAACAAATAGAATGTGCTATGGTATGAATGTTTGTGTCCCCCCAAAATTCATTTGTTGAAACCTAACCACCAACATGATGGCATTAGGAGGAGGGCATATGGGAGGTGATTAGGTCATGAGGATAGAGCCTTCATGAATGGGATTAGTACTCTTATAAAAGAGGCCCCACAGAGCTCCCCAAACCCTTCTGCTGTGTGAGGATACAAGAAGTATGCAACCTGAAACAGAGCTTTCGCCTGATCATCCTGGCACCCTGATCTTGGACTTCCAGCCTCCAGAACTGTGAGCAATAAATTTCCACTGTTTTTAAGCCACCCAGTTTATGGGATTCTGTTACAGCAGCCTGAACAGACTGAGAATGATAGAATGTTTACTTTTTCTATGCCTTGTTTTTTTTTGTTGTTTGTTTTTTGTTGTTTTTTTTGCTGAATACTACATTAAAAAAATTTTTTTTTAAGTTTATTCATTGAAGGGGGACAGGCAGAGAGAGAGGGAGAGAGAGAGAATCCCAGGCAGACTTTGTGCTGTCGGCACAGAGCCCAGTGCAGGGCTCAAATTCACGAACCATGAGATCATGACCTGAGCCAAAATCAAGAGCTGGTCACTTACCAACTAAGCCACCCAGGCACCCCTCAATACTACATTTTTTTTGATTCATTCATACTATGAATATAGCTAATGTTCATTAATTTTCATTGCCATAAAATAGGACAGTGTATGACTATAGTACTGCAATATATTTATCCAGCTACTATTGACAAACATTTGTGCGGCTCCTATGTTTTTGTCATTATTAAATACTGTTGCTGTTAGCATTTCTGCACTTGTATCTTGATAAATACATACATGAGCCTTCTCTAGGACACATTCCTAGGAACCGAACTCGTGGTACGCACCAGTGTTCAACTTTATTGCTAACTGGTACCGTCAACTACACAATGCCAAAATGTTTTTCAAGGTGATTGTTGCAATTTACATTTCCACCGGCTATGTATGAGAGAAACAGCTGCTCCACAACCCCATAACCTTTGTCAACATTTGGTACTATCCAACTTTAAAACCGTTCTGTTCTGGTAAATATGGATGGTATCTTATTATGGTTTAATTTGCATTTCCCTCGATACTACTGAACTTGATCTCTTTGCATGTATTTATGGGTTGTTTGTCTTTCTCTTTTATGAAATGCCTATTCATATCTTCTGCTTTTTTTTCTCTTGGGTTTTCCTTTTCATATTGATCTGTAAAACTTTTTCATACATTCTGAATGTTAATCCTTTTTCAATTAAATATGTTGCAATTATATTCTCTAGTCTGTAGTTTATATTCTCACTCTTTTTGATGTCTTTTTAAACAGAACTTTTTCATTTTGATGTAATCCAATTGATTAATCTTTCATTTTTGGCTTCGTATTTTTGTTGTTGTTGTTTTTAACAGAATCCTTTCTTATCCTGAGATGATAAAGACACTGTCCTTTTGTGTTTAATTTATTGGGGTTTTTGTTTTGTTTTGTTTTGTTTTGTTTTGTTTTGTTTTGTTTTAGAAAGAGAGTATATGCATGAGCAGGGGTGGGGCAGAGGGAGAGAGAGAATCTTAAGCAGACCCCACACCCAGCGCAGATCCCAACAGATGCAGGGCTGGGTTTCACAAGCATGAGATCATGACCTGAGCTGAAATCAAGACTTGGATGCTCACCTGACTGAGCCACCCAGGCACCCCAGATCAAGACAAAACTTTTATAAGACTACCTTTGGGGCGCCTGGATGGCTCAGTCAGTTGAACATCCAAGTCTTGATTTGGGCTCAGGTCATGATCCCAGGGTCTTGGGATCAAGTCCCACATTGGGCTCCATGCTAAACATCAAGCAGATATTCTCTCTCTCTCTCTCTCTCTCTCTCTCTCTCTCCCCCCCTCCCCCTCTCCCCCTCTCCTGTGTTCTCTCATTTTATATATATATATATATATATATATATATATATATATACATATATATATATATATAGCCTTGGGCACCTGGCTGGCTCAGTCCCAGGACCATGTGAGTCTTGATCTCCTTCATATTTAAATCTTTAATTTACAGAGAATTAGTTTTTGTTTATGGTTTGAGGTAGGGTACTGACTTTGTTTTGCTTCTAATTGGATTGTAGTTGGACCATTTTTTGAATAACCATCTTTCCCATCCACTGATCTGCAGTGTCTTTACTGTCCATATATGTCCATACATGTGGGGGGTCTGATTCTTCTGTTCCACCGGTCTATTTCTCTATTCCTGTGTCAGTTCAACACTCTCAATTACATACCTATAAAGTAAATTTTAAGATCTTATAGCAACCTTACCATTTTTCACTAGAAGTGTCTTGGATATTCTTGGAGCTTTGCTCTTTCATATCAATTATTCTATCAATTTAAGATTCAGCATCTTAAATTCAAAGAAAAATTCTGCGGGGACATTGGAATTCCAATGACTCTTTGGGCAGAATTGGTATTCTTACCATACTGAGTCTTGCCCATGTACATAAAATGGCTCTGCATTTTCTTAGATCTCTTGAATAAACTTTTTGTTACATTTTTCTAAAGTACTTCATAATTTTTGGTACTGTAATAAATGGAATTTTTTTAAGATTTTATTTTTGTTTTTAAGTAATCTCTACACCCAACATGGTGCTCAAACTCACAACCCTGAGATTAAGAGTCACATCCTCCACCGACTGAGCCAGCCAGTGCCCCAAATGAATGGAATTTTTAAAAACTGTATTTCAGGGCGCCTAGGTGGCTCAGTTGGTTGAGCATCTGACACCGGCTCACGTCATGTCTCTCGGTTCGTAAGTTTGAGCCCCACATCAGGTTCTTTGCTGTCAGCATGTGGAGCCCACTTAGGACCTTCTGTCCCCTTTCTCTTTGCCCCACCCCCGTTACATGCACGCTTGTGCACTCACTCTCTTTCTCTCTCTCTCAAAAATAAATAAACATCAAAAAAAACTATATTTCTGTGGTGCCTGTGTGGCTAGTCAGTTAAGCACCTTACTTCAACTCAGCTCATTATCTCACGGTTCATGAGTTTGAGCCCTGCGTTGGGCTCTGTGCTGACAACTCAGAGCCTGAGCCTGCTTCAGATTCTGTGTCTCCCTCTCTCTGCCCCTCCCCCACTCACTCTGTCTCTCTCTCTCAAGAATAAATAAACATTAAAAAAAATTTTTTTTAACTAAAAAAACCTACATGTCTAATGGGGCACCTGGCTGGCTCAGTCAGTGGAGCATGTGACTTGATCTCAGGGTTGTGAGTTTGACCCCCAGGTTGGGTGCAGAGATTACTTAAAAATAAAACCTTAAGGGGTACATGGGTGGCTCAGTCAGTAAGCGTCGGATCTCAGCCTAGGTCATGATCTCATAGTTCATGAGTTCAAGCCCCATGTCGGGCTCTGTGCTGACAGCTCAGAAACTGGAGCCTGCTTCAGATTCTGTGTCTCTGTGTCTCTCTGTCCTTCCTCCACTCATGCTCTGTCTCTCTTTCTCACTCAAAAATAAACAAACATTAAAAACTTTTTAATAAAAAAAGAAAGCCTTGAAAAAATTGTATTTCTAACAGATTTTTCATGGTCATGCAACCTGACACAGGGCTCGGTCCCATGAACCTTGAGATCATGACCTGACCTGAGATCAAGAGTCAGATGCTTGACCAACTGAGCCACCCAGGTGCCCCTTAAGGTAAGTGAGTTTTTAATAGTGCTTGTGTATCCAACAAACTTGCTAAACATTCTTATTTATTGTAATAGTTCATCTGTTGATTATTTAACTTTTCTACATCAACAATCATATCAGCTATAAAAATGTCAGTTTTTTCTTTGCAAATTCATATCTTCTTTTTCTTTTCACATTACTTTGAGATTAACCCTCAAGAAACAATTTGAGTAGACATGATGGTTTGGGGCATCTCTGTACTCTTCCTGATATAAAATAAATGTTAACATTTCACAATTAAGTACAGTTGACCCTTGAACAACACCGGTTTGAAATATATGGGTCCATTTTTATGCGGATTTTTATTCCTAATCCAGCTTTCTTATAGTACAGCACTATAAATATATTCTTTCTTCCTTATGGCTTTCTTAATAACATTTTCTTTTCTCTAGTTTATTTATTATAAAAATACAGTATATAATACATGTAATACACAGAATATGTGTCAATCGACTATATTATTGGTAAGGCTCCTGGTCAGCAGTAAGCTATTAGTAGTTAAGTTTTTAAGGAGTCAAAAGTTATATGCAGGATTTCAACTGTGTGGTGAAAACCCCCATGTTGTTCAAGGGTTAATGGTATATTTGCCATGAATTTTTTGGAGGTGGGCTTATCAGGTTATGGGAGTTCGTTTATATTCCTAGCTTGTTTAGAGTGTTCTCATTTTATTTTTCTGCATTTATTAAGATGATCATATGGTCATTATATATATATATATATATATATATATATATATATATATATATATATACAAACTATATATAAACTGGAATAAAATCAATTTTCAAACATTAAGCTAACTTGCAATTCTGGAATGAATCCAATTCGGTCATGATGTATTTCATCATTTTTATTCATCAATAGATTCAGTGTGCTTAGATTTACTTAGGATTTATGAATGAGATAGGCCTATAATTTATTTTCTTGTACTATCCTTATTAACTTTGGTGTTGCTGTATATTAATTTTTTCATAGAGAATAATTAGAATTTCAAAGATAAAGAAATGGCACTGACAGTGACAACAGATGATACCCTAGATATTAGAATAATTACTCTGACCATCTTCCTATTCCCCCTTTCATTTTTTTTTTTTTACTTTAAGATTTTATTTTTAAGTAATCTCTACACCACTGCGGGTCTTGAATTCACAACTCTGAGATCAAGAGTCACATGCTCCACCGACTGAGCCAGTCAAGTGCCCCAAGATTTTATTTTTTTAAGTAATCTCTACGCTCAACATGGGGCTCAAACTCACAACCCCAAAATCAAGTCACATGCTCTGCCAATGGAGCCAGCTGGTGCCCCTATCCCCCCTTCCTTATTTCCTCTTCCCATTTATAGAGAATAGTATAAAAGAATCATTACATAAACTATGTCATCTACTTCTTCAATTTTGTGTATTTTGTAGAAATTGAGCAAATACAGAAAAATATGTAAATAATGATCAAAGGATTTAGATTAACTTTTAATTCTTAATTTTTTTTAATTTTCTTAAATTAGTTTTCTTTATTTTTGAGAGGCAGAGAGAGACAGAGCGTGTTGGGGGGAGGAGCAGAGAGAGAGGGAAATACAGAATAGAAAGCAGGCTCCAGGCTCTGAGCTGTCAGCACATAGCCCGATGCAGGGCCCAAACTCACGAACCGTGAGATCATGACCTGAGCCGAAGTCAGATGCTCAACCGCCTGAGCCACCCAGGTGCCCCTTAATTCTTACTTTCTAATCCAACTAGTCGCCTGAAACACTTGCCTAATAAGAGGAAGTAGAAATTATACTTGGGAAGTAAATCATGTTCTATAATTTTCCACTGAATTCTTTAGGATTATTTCTTAATACCATGTCATGCCAACAGTTGCTATGTTATTCTAGTTGGAAAGCAGGTTGTAAAAAAGCATGAAAAAGAATTTTAAGAAATAATAGTGAAAAAAATAAAATAAAAGCACAGACTTAGGTACTTTGCTGCTTTCTCCAAAAATGTAACTACAGCTGCTGGATGCATTCATGTGCTCACTCCATGGCACAGGAAAGAGAAGTCAGACTTGGGTGATTCCCTATTTGTTAAGTGCAAACAAAACTGTTGACTCAGCTCTTAATAGGGAAAGGCAATGTCCTTGTCCCAGGAGTTCAAAACCTAAAACAAACAAATGCTGTACAAGCTATCCAATGACAACTTGAATGAAAATAAGGCACTTATGTTCTAACCTTTTAAGAATAGGAACCCAAAATAAATGTATAAAAACTTTACCTCTTACTACTTTATCTTGAAACTTTGGGACATTATTTTCTGAGATTGCTATTTTAAAAGGTATGGAAACAATGCTAAATCTCTCAGAGTTAAAAATATACCGAGTAGTTATGTAGGCATTGGTTCCCATCCTCTGGATCCTTCCATATGTCACATGGCTACGTGATATTCCCAAGTCATGGATTTTGCCGTTTGATCTCTGATGCAGCTTGAAGATATTTCAGGGCTCCAGAAGCTAGGCAGTTCTCTGAACACACTAAGTATACATATGAAGCAGCTCAAATGTACAAGTGCTTCCATCAACAATCACTTCAAAGGTCATTAATAACTTACAGGTGTGAGAGTGGAAATGCCCTCTGCACTCCCCTGACCCTTCTTGAACTCTGGTTACTCTTTCTGGGCCATTTTTGTAACAGTGAATTCTTAACTTAATATTTCTCTTTCTCTATTTTTCTTTCCTGGTACTGGGGCTTTTAAGATGACATTACAAAATCTTCTAGGAAACAAAAAAACAGACAAAAATGCTTCAATGTGTCAATTCTAGAGTTTTCATCTTTTTGTCCTTATGTTATTAATTTATTAAGAGTAGAGAAAAGCAGGGCACCTGGCTGGCCCAGTTAATGGAACATGTGACTCTCGCTGTTGGGGTTGTGGGTTCAGGCCCCACACTGGGTGCAGAGATTACTTATAAATAAAATCTTTTTTAAAAAAAAAGTAGAGAAAAGGAATTTAAATCTTTCTTGAAAATATACCTATAAAAAGAAAAGGAAAAGGAAAGACACCACAGGTGGGAAGTAAAAATCTGCCTGCTTTTGAAATATGGTAAAATTATGATGGACTCTAACATCTGCTTGGTTTCTACCACCACTGAAGATAGGCTCTAAAATTTTACTAGTGTCTCCGAAATGAACTGTGTGTGAGAAAGAAGCTTAATTCTACATCTAGGTCAGTCAAGGTTTCTCAACAGAACTACTGACATTTTGGGCCAAATAATTCTTTGCTATGGGGGCTTTCCTGTACAATGTAAGATACAGAAAGCATCTCTGGCCTCTACTCACTAGATGCTAGTAGCGTGCACCTCCTCTCAGTTGTGACAACCAAAAATGTCTCTAGACATCCCCAAATGTTCCCTGTGGGGCAAAATTACCCCCCGTTGAGAGCCACTATTCTAAATGGAAGTGTCTTCTGATCTTGAGCCTATAAAAATGAATCAACCCTACATCAGGGCAAGCCAAATAAGACAATTAAATGTATGTTTATTCTTTGGGTGAAGGCATATTTCCACAGTGGGATCTCTCCATAGATTACTTTTAACTACAAAGGAGAAAAGGTACCTTTATGAGACAGAGAACTGACAATCACCACCTTAACCAAGTGACCAAATGCAGCATCACTAATAACGGAACAAAATGACATTATGTACTTAACCTGAGCCTAATCAAACCTCCAGATTTATAGCAAGTTTATACAAATGAGAAGTGATGGGACGCCTGAGTGCCTCAGTCAGTTGGGCGACCGACTCTTGATTTTGGCTCAGGTCATGTTCTCGCAGTGAGGTTGAGCCCTACATGGGGCTCCACACTGAGCATGGAGACTACTTATAATTCTCTCTCCCTCCCTCTCTGCCCCTCCCCCCCCTCAAAATAAATAAATAAACATAAAAAAAAAGAAGTGATATAACGGGTTAAATGATGTCATGAGGAAACAAACACAGAATGTTAGACATACTAAATGAAAAGTAGTCTGGACCTTTCAAAAATATTTACTATTAATGTTATGAAAAGAAAATGAAAAGTGAGGAACTATTCTAGACCAAAAAAGCCTAAAGAGATAACAATGTAGAAACTTTGTACCTTTTTTTTTAATTTTTTTTTAACGTTTATTTATTTTTCAGACAGAGAGAGACACAGCATGAACGGGGGAGGGGCAGAGAGAAAGGGAGACACAGAATCTGAAGCAGGCTCCAGACTCTGAGCCATCAGCCCAGAGCCCGACGCGGGGCTCGAACCCGCGGACCGCGAGATCGTGACCTGAGCCGAAGTCGGACGCTTAACCGACTGAGCCACCCAGGCGCCCCAAAACTTTGTATCTTTATTAAGCTATAAAGAGCATTTGTTGAAACAACTGGATAAATCTGAATATGAACTGGATATTAGACGTTAACTAAGTTGTGATAATGGTAGTACATTTATAACGGAGGATGTCCTTAATCTTAGCAGGTGCATGCTGGGGCGAAAGTTCATGATGTCAAATTACTCATGTAAATATGTTTGAAAAGTCTCAAAACAGGGGCACCTGGTTGGCTCAGCCAGTAGAGAATGCAACTCCTGATCTCAGGATTGTGAGTTTGAGCCCCACACTTGGTGTAGAGATTACTTAAGAGCGAAGGAAGGAAGGGAGGGATAGAGAAAGGAATGGAGAGAGAGAGAAAGAAAAAGAAAGAAAGAAAAGAAGGAAGGAAGGAAGGTCTCAAAACAAAAAATTAGGAAAAAACAAAAGATAAAAATGTTTAATTGATAGGGCGCCTGGGTGGCTCAGTCAGTTAAGTGTCCGACTTCGGTTCAGGTCATGATCTCCTGGTCCATGGGTTCAAGCCCCATGTCATTATCCAGCATTTATGCAACACAAGCAAAACATATTTTACCCTTTAAAAAAAGGTAGCATAATAGATACTGTCTTCAGCTGTTTGCCTTTTTCACTTTTCAATACATCTGAGATCTCTCTATATCGGGGCATTTAGATTGTCCTCATTCTCTTTTATAGTTACATTCTATTGACTTAGTGGGTGTACCATTGTTTATTTAACCAGACCCCTATTACAGGACATGTTGTTTCCAATCTTTGGCTATTAGAAGCAATGATATCCTCATATATGTAGATGTATCTGCGAGATGGATTTCTACAAGTGGAAATATTTTGTCAAAGGGTGTGGCAGACAGAAAAAGGGCCTCTAAAGGTGTGGACATCCTAATCCCAGGATCCTGTGAACATGTTACCTTACATAAAAAAGAAACTCTACAAATATGATTAAGTTATGGACCTCCTTACTTCTACCCCAAATTGTCTGGGTGGGCTTGATGTAATCATGAAGGTCCACATAGAGTAAGGCAGGTCTGAGAGGAAAGATGCTATACTACTGCCTTTGAAGACAGAGAAGGGGCCATGAACCAAGGAATATACATGGTCTCTAGAAACTAAAAAGGACAAATAAATACTCTCCTAGAATCTCCAGAAGGAATGCAGCCCTATAGAGCCATCTCAGATTTCTGACCTCTAGGACTATAATAAATGTGTCAGTTAAGTGACTAAATTCATACTAATGTGTTACAGCAACAACAGGAAACTAGCACAAGAGTAAACCAAATGTAAACCTTCTACATATTAACAAGTTTGCCTCCATAAAGTTTGTACCTTTTTGTACTTCTACCAGCAACACGCCTATTTCCTCACCATCTCTCTAACAAAGTGTGTTAACAAACTTTTGAAGTTCTGCCCATTTCATAGGTGAAAAATGATTTATCTCAGTATGGCTTTAATTTGTGTGTGAAACTGAACATCTTTTCACATATTTAAAAGATTTCTTTTTCTGAACTATCTGTTAAAATATTTTCTACATTTTTCTACTGGGTTGTTGCTCTGGTCTTGATTTATTTCTAAAACGCTTTATATTTTAGGGATCTTATTGCTTTGCAAATATGAATTGCAAATATTTTTCCCACTTAGTCATATGTCTTTTCACATTGCTTGTTGTATTTATTGCTACACGTAAGTTTTTATTATTTGTACTTATTTTTTTATTTTTATTTTTTTTTGTACTTATTTTTTTTTTAATGTTTACATTTATTTTTGAGAGAGAGAAAGACACAGCATGAGCGGAGGAGGGGCAGAGAGAGAGGGAGACACAGAATCTGAAGCAGGCTCCAGGCTCCGAGCTGTCAGCACAGAGCCTGATGCGGGGCCCTCAAACTAGTCAACGGGGAGATCATGACCTGAGCCAAAGTCAGAAGCTTAGCCGACTGAGCCACCCAGGTGCCCCTGTACATATTTTTAATTGATGTTTAAAGTTGTACTCATCTATATTTTTCATAGCCAAAACATTTTATTGTGGCCTGTTCTGGTATATTAACAACTCAATAAGATTGCCCCCTAATCTCAAGGGCCAAGTATAGTTGACTTGCTTTCCTTTTCTCTGCATTGATAATGCAAATGGAAGAACATTCCAGTGTGAGATGAGAAATACACAGAAGATGGTAAAAGAAAACTCCAAGTAACCTAACACAACTTTTAGCAATGCAACTACTGCTTTATTTAAATTCGGTAAAATAAAAAATCCATAAATTTGCTAAGAGAATTCTAAAGTTTTACTATAAGAGTATGTTTTTTACACAAATACATTCTTTTGAAATTTATTTTTGAGAACTCATTTGTTTATCTACAGCAAGACATTCTACCAGCAGCATTATTTACGATAGCAAATGATGGAAGCAGCCCAAGTGTTCTATCGATAAACGAATGGATAAAGAAGATGTGGTATATCGGGGAGCCTGGGTGGCTCAATTGGTTAAGTGTTTGACTTCGGCTCAAGTCAGGATCTCACCGTTCATGAGGTTGAGCCTCGAGTCGGGCTCTGTGATGACAGCTCAGACCCTGGAGTCTGTTTCAGATTCTGTGTCTCCCTCTTTCTCTGCCCCCTTCCTTCAAAAAGAAACATTAAAATTTTTTTAAGATGTGGTTTATTTCTACAACGGAATATTATTCAGCCATAAAAAGAATAAAATCCTGCCATTTGCAACAACATGGATGGAGCTAGAGAGTATGTAATACTAAGTAAAAAAAAAGTCAGTCAGAGAAAGACAAATACCCTATGATTTCACTCATATGCAAAATTTAAAAAACAAATGAGCAAAGGAAAAAGAGAGACAAGCCAAGAAGCATACTCTTAACTACAAAGAACAAACTGATGGTTACCAGAGGGGAGGAAGGTAGGTGGATGGGTGGAATAAGTGACAGGGATTAAGGAGTGCACTTCTTGTGATGAGCACTGGGTGATGTACGGAAGTGCTGAACCGCTATATTCTACACCTGAAACTAATACAACACTGTGTATGTTAACTATACTGGACTTAAAAGAAAAGAAGAGAAGAGAAGAGAAGAGAAGAGAAGAGAAGAGAAGAGAAAAATAAAGACATTCTTTTTCTTAATTAAAATAAACTAAGACCATTTTGGATCACAAAGAAGAAATATTTACAGGGGTATCTGGCTGTCCCAGTTGTTAGAGCATGTGACTGTTAGTCTTTGGATTAAGTTCGATTGCTGAAAAATAAAATCTTAGGTGCACCTGGGTGGATCAGTGGGTTGAACGTCTGACTCTTGATTTCAAGTCAGGTCATGATCCCAGGGTCTTGGGATCAAGCCCCACGTTGGCCTCTACACTCAGCTTAAGAGTCTCTTCTCTCTCTCCTTCTGCCCCACTCCCCAGCATATGCACTCTCTCTCTCTCACTAAAATAAAAAAATAAAAATAAATAAATAAAATAAAATATTTTTTGAAAAATCTTTAAAAAAAGAGAAACATTTAACTGAGTTGCTACTCATTAGGATAGAAATTTAAGCAACTCAAAAAATGGAAGTTGTAGAACTCAGAAAATTTCACTAAAATGCGACATCACAAAAACTATTTTAAGTTTATTTTTTTTAATGTTTATTTATTTTGAGGGAGAAAGAGCATGTGTGAGAGGGGTGGAGACAGGGCAGAGAGAGAGGCAGCGAAAGAATCCCAAGCAGGCTCCCCAGTGTCAGCACAGAGCCTGATGCAGGGCTCAAACTCACAAACTGTGAGATCATGACCTCAGCCAAAACCAAGAGTCAGACACTTAACTGACTGAGACACCCAGGTGCCCCCCTCTTTTTTTAAAGACACATTTACTTAGTGTCATGATCAGACTATTATATTTAGCAATCAACAGCATGAGTGCAAACAAAAACAAAAACAAAAAAACCTACATTAAAACCCTTTGTTGGAATGTTTTACACTTTCCGCAGAACAGAAACTACAATAACCTGTTATACAATTACTCACAAATAACAGTCCTCAAGGTTTTTGCCCATACACATTGAGTCTTGTCTAAAATATCTTGTCTTCTTTGCCCATGCACATTGAGTCTTGTCTTCTTTGTAGCTGCTAGGCCCTGCCACCACTGTGTTTGGCAGAGTCCACAGATCTGTAGCTTCCCCTGTCACTTCACTGGCTCTCCTCTCCTGCTAAGCTCTGTTTCTTGGCCATATTTAAAACCTTCTGCCACTGCCATAGCTGCTGCTGTTGGAACCTACACAGCCACCTTGGTTTTGTGGTTTGGCAAAGTATTGGCTTCTACCACCATAGGGTCCAGAGCTTCTGTCTCCAAAACTTCCTCCTTTCATGGGTCCAAAATTTGAAGACTGATTGTTGTAACTGCCAAAATCATGATAGCTTCCACCACCTCCAGAGTTGCTTTGCTCATTACTAAATCCATTATAGCCACCTCACCGCCACCATATCCACCACCACCTCAACTGTCACCAAACCCACCTCATCTACTGAAGTTTCCTTCACAACCAAAGTTGTCATTCGCACCTAAACCACCTCTGTGACCATCACCAAAGTTTCCAGAGCCGTTTCAACCTCTTTAGCTAGATGAATCTATTGCTTAGATAGATCTTTCCTTATTTCACAGTTGTAGCCATTCACAGTATGGTATTTGGGGGGTTGGTGTGTTGGTTTGTTTGTTTTTTAAGCTTATTTATTTTGATGGGGGTGAGGCTCAGACACACACACACACACACAGAGAGACAATGAGAGAGAGAGAATCCCAAGCTGGCTCCATGCCATCAGCCCAGAGCCCCACACGGGGTTCAAACCCATGAACCATGAGATCATGACCTGAGCTGAAATCAGGAGTTGGAGGCTTAACCAACTGAGCTACCCAAGTGCCCCAACAGTATGGTATTTTTGAATGACAATTTGTCTACAGAGTCACGGTTATCAAATGTTACAAAAGCAAAGCCTCTCTTTTTGCCACTACCTCTATCAGTCATGATTTCAATCACTTCAATTTTCCCATACTGTTCAAAATGATCTCTTAGGTGACATTCTTCAGTGTTTTCTTTAATTCCACCAACACAAATCTTTGTCACAGTTAAGTGGGCCCCAAGTCTTTGAGAATCTTCTCTTGAAACAGACCTCTTTGGTTCCACAACTCTTCCATCTGCTTTGTGGCTGTGCATTCATGGCTGCATCCAACCCCCTCCACAGTGGCGTACACAACAAACCCAAAGCCTCTGGAGTGGTTGGTTTTTGGACCTCTCATCACCACACAGTCCATGAGTGGTCCCTATTGCTCAAAATGGCTTCTCAGACTCTCGTCGATTGTTTCAAAGCTCAAACCTCCAGTGAAGAGTTTCAGTAGCTGTTCAGACTCTTTGAGAGACTCTGACTTAGACATGACGGCACTGGGTGGAGGGACTTTAGTGATGCTTACGTAGTAGTGTCCATGGGCAGAAAGGCTCTTTTTGCTGTTCTTGGGGGTAAGCCTACTTTAGCCTTTGCATTGGGGCCTATTTTTAATAGATTCTACCGAGTGCTGGCCACTGGGTACTGAGGCCAGAAAGGGAAGTGCATGGTCCAGAGCACAACAAGCTGTAGTGACCATTTCATCCACTCCAGTGAGGTCAACAGCCATTTCCCCCTTCTCCCACAATAAGAGCTGGAGCCAGACATATGTCTATTGAGCTAAGCTACATTTCCCATCCTCCCTTGCAGCTTGGTGACTCAGTTGCCAATAACGGAATGTGCCTGAAAATAATGTGTGTTGCTTCTGGGTATAAGCCTTCGAATATTAAGCACATATGTGTTCAATTGCTGTCTCTTCACCTTCTTTCACACTGTCTGGTTAAATGCTAAAAACTACCGTACCTTGCAAGCTATGTGTTAAGGGTAAGAAAGCTGTGCAACTAGGCTTCATGGCTTCATGGACCAAAGTCCATCTATCTAACTTAAAGTAGTACATGAAAAAGAATTAAATTTCTATCTAATAGGTGACCGCATTTGGGGTATCTTTTTTTTTTTTAATAGAAACTTGACCAAATATGCCAAGTATGTTTAAAAACAATTTCTTAGATAACACAGAGATAGTAATTATTTTAGGATGATTGCTCTTTGTGTCTAGTATAAAAAAATCTCTCTTGAGATCATAAAGGTATTCTCCTGTATTTTTTTTCTAAAAATGTTTTCAGTTTTGTTTTTAAAATTGAGATTTTAATACTAGAATGTGGTTTATGTACAGTCGGGGTAAGGATCTGTAGTTTTTCTATGCAGTTAGCTGATTGTTTCAGTACTACTTATTGAATATACCATCCCACTGATTTATAGTATCACCTGTGTTATATACCAAATTACTACCGATACATGACTGTGGTCTGTTCCATTGCTTACAGGTTTGTCCCAATGTCACATCCCTATAATTACTAACACTTTACATCAAACTTTACATTTGGCAGTACAAATACCTCATTATTTTTCAAAATTATCTTGGCAATTCTTGACATTTTACTCTGCCATTTAAATTTTAACATCCACCTATCAAATTATACACATACATATGCACAACCATGCTCAGGTCATAATCTTGCAGTTCATGAGATTGAGCCCCATGTCAGACTCTGCGCTGATGGCGTGGAGCCTTATTGGTATTCTATCTCTCCCTCTCTCTTTCTCTCTGTCCCTCTCTGCTCACACACACTCTCCCTCTCTCTCAAAATACATAAACTTAAAAAAAAAGATTTTAAAAATACTAAAAATAATAAAGTAATCTCTATACCCAATGTGGGGCTCAAACTCACAATCTTAAGACCAAGAGTTGCATGTTCTACTGACTGAGCCAGCCAGGCATGCCATCATATGGTATTTTTTTAACTGAATTTTCAACTTATTTATTGTTGGCACAACTTGTTTATTGTTGGTCTTCTGTATACTTATCCTGTAATCTATAATTTTGCTGAATTCTCTTACTAATTTTAATGGTTTGGTTTTCTTAGATTTTCTATATAAGCCTAGGAGAGCTTGGGTGGTTCAGTAGGTTAAGGTTAATTTCCGCTCAGGTCATGATATCGTGGCTCGTGAGATTAAGCCACACCCTGAGTTGGGCTCTGCACTCACAGTGCAGAGCCTGCCTAGGAATCTCTCTCCCTCTCTCTGCCACCCTCCTCATGAGTGCATGTGTGCGGGTATGTGCACACACACACACGTTTTCTTTCTATCTCTTCCTCAAAATAAATAAATAACCTTAAAAAAACAACTACTTAAATTTTCCTTTTTAGTCCCTCTGTTTTTCACTTCCTTTTCTTATTGCCCTAGATAATATCTTCAGTAAAATATGAAACAGAAATCGTGAAATTTGCATTTTTGTCTTGTTCCTGATTTGGAGGAGAACACTTTCTGATGCTTACTCAGAGTTTTATGGGATACCCTTTATCATGTTAACAGAAATTCTTTTATCATCCCTACATAGATATGTATATCATTTGCATTACAAATAAATTTTGAATCTTACCAAAGCTTTTTCTGAATCTTTTGAGATGATCTTATCGTTTTCTTTAATTTGTAAATGTGGTAGATTATATCAGTAAGTTTTCTACTGTTAGACCATCCTTGAACTCTTGGAATAAATTCCTCCTTAACCAAAATTGTGTTTTTTATACATGCCACATTTAATCTGCTCATGTTTTATTTAGAATTTTTATATTATAGGATTGCCTGGGTGGCTCAGTTGGTTAAGCATGACTTTGGCTCAGGTCATGATCTCATCGTTCGTGGGTTTAAGCCCTACGTCAGGCTCTGTGCTGACAGCTCAGATCCTAGAGCGTGCTTCAGATGCTATGTCTCCCTCTTTCTCTGCCCCTCCCCTGCTCACTCTCTCTCAAAAATAAACACTGAAGGGGTGCCTGGGTGGCACAGTCAGTTAAGCATCTGACTCAGCTCAGGTCATGATCTCATGGTTCGTGAGTTCGAGCCCCGCGTCGGACTCTGTGCCGACGGCTCGGAGCCTGGAGCCTGCTTCAGATTCTGTGTCTCCCTCTCTCTCTGCCCCTCCCCTGCTCATGCTCTGTCTCTCTCTGTCTCAGAAATAAATAAAAACATCAAAAATTTTTTAAAAAAAAGAGATGCATAAGGTCATTACATCATAATCAAGGGGTCTATACACCAAGAAGACCTAACAATTGTAAACATTTATGCGCCAAATGTGGGACACCCAAATATATAAATCAATTAATCACAAACATAAAGAAACTCATCAATAATAATACCATAATAGTAGGAGACTTCAACACCCCACTCACAGCAATGGACACATCATCTAATCAAAAAATCAACAAGGAAACAATGGCTTTTGAATGACACACTGGACCAGATGGACTTAACAGATATATTCAGAACATTTCATCCTAAAGCAGCAGAATATACATTCTTCTCCAGTGCACACGGAACGTTCTCCACGATAGACCACATACTGGGACACAAATCAGCCCTAAGTAAGTACAAAAAGATCGAGATCATACCATGCATATTTTCAGACCACAACGCTACGAAACTCGAAATCGACCACAAGAAAAAATTTGGGAAGGTAACAAATACTTGGAGACTGAAGTCCTAGTGAAGTCCTAGTGAAGAATGAATGGCCTAACCAAGAAGTTAAAGAGGAAATTAAAAAGTATATGGAAGTCAATGAAAATGGTAACATCACAACCCAAAACCTCTGGGATGCAGCAAAGGCGGTCATAAGAGGAAAGTATATAGCAATCCAGGCCTTCCTAAAGAAGGAAGAAAGATCTCAGATACACAACCTAAACTTACGCCTTAAGGAGCTGGAAAAAGAACAGCAAATAAAACCCAAAACCAGCAGAAGACAGGAGATAATAAAGATTAGAGCAGAAATTAATGCTATTGAAACAAACAAACAAACAAAAAAAACAAACAGTAGAACAGATCAGTGAAACCAGAAGCTGGTTCTTTGAAAGAATTAACAAAATTGATAAACCACTAGCCAGTTTGGTCAAAAAGAAAAAGAAAAGGAGACAAATAAATAAAATCAAGAATGAGGGGCGCCTGGGTGGCGCAGTCAGTTGAGCGTCCGGCTTCAGCCAGGTCACGATCTCGCGGTCCGTGAGTTCGAGCCCCGCGTCAGGCTCTGGGCTGATGGCTCGGAGCCTGGAGCCTGTTTCCGATTCTGTGTCTCCCTCTCTCTCTGCCCCTCCCCCGTTCATGCTCTGTCTCTCTCTCTGTCCCAAAAATAAATAAAAAACGTTGAAAAAAAAAATTAAAAAAAAAAAATCAAGAATGAAAGAGGACAGATCACAACCAACACAGCAGAAATAAAAACAATAATAAGAGAATATTATGAGCAATTATATACCAATAAAATGGGCAATTTGGAATAAATGGACAAATTCCTAGAAACATATACACTACCAAAACTGAAACAGGAAGAAATAGAAAATTTGAACAGACCCATAACCAGTAAGGAAATCTAATTAGTAATCAAAAATCTCCCAAAAAAACAAGAGTCCAGGGCCATATGGCTTTCCAGGGGAATTCTACCAAACATTTAAGGAAGAGTTAACACCTATTCTCTTGAAGCTGTTCCAAAAAATAGAAATGGAAGGAAAACTTCCAAACTCTTTCTATGAAGCCAGCATTACCTTGACTCCAAAACCAGAGACCCCACTAAAAAGGAGAACTATAGACCAATTTCTCTGATGAACATGGATGCAAAAATCCTCAACAAGATATTAGCCAACCGGATCCAACAATACATTAAAAAAATTATTCACCACGACCAAGCGGGATTTATACCTGGGATGCAGGGATGGTTCAATATCCGCAAAACAATTAACGTGATTCATCACATCAATAAAATAAAGGACAAGAACCATATGATCCTCTCAATAGATGCAGAAAAAGCATTTAACAAAATACAGTATCCTTTCTTCATAAAAACCCTCAAGAAAGTAGGGATAGAAGGAGCATACCTCGAGATCATAAAAGCTATATACATGAATGGCCCAACACTAATATCATCCTCAATGGGGAAAAACTGAGAGCTTTCCCCCTAAGGTCAGGAACAAGACAGGGATGTCCACTCTTGCCACTGTTATTCAACATAGTATTGGAAGTCTTAGCCTCTGCAGTCAGACAACACAAAGAAATAAAAGGCATCCAAATCAGCCAGGAGGAGGTCAAACTTCCATTCTTCGCAGATGACATGATACTCTATGTGGAAAACCCAAAAGATTCCACCAAAAAACTGCTAGAATTGATTCATGAATTCAGCAAAGTTGCAGGATATAAAATCAACACACAGAAATCGGTTGCATTCCTACACACCAACAATGAAGTGACAGAAAGAGAAATCAAGGAATCGATCCCATTTACAGTTGCACCAAAAACCATAAAATACCTAGGAATAAGTCTAACCAAAGAGGTGAAAAATATATACACTGAAAACTGTAGAAAGCTTATGAAAGAAATTGAAGAAGACACAAAAAAATGGAAAAAGATTCCATGCTCCTGGATAGGAAGAACAAATATTGTTAAAATGTCAATACTACCCAAAGCAATCTACATATTCAATGCAATCCCTATCAAAATAACACCAGCATTCTTCACAGATCGAGAACAAATAATCCTAAAATTGTATGGAACCAGAAAAGACCCCGAATAGCCAAAGAGATCTGGAAAAAGGAAACCAAAGCAGGAGGCATCACAATCTCAGACTTCAAGCTATACTACAAAGCTGTAATCATCAAGACAGTATGGTACTGGCATAAGAACAGACACTCAGATCAATGGAACAGAATAGAGAACCCAGAAATGGACCCATAAATGTATGGCCAACTCATCTTTGACAAAGCAGGAAAGAATATCCAATGGAATAAAGACAGTCTCTTCAGCAAGTGGTGCTGGGAAAACTGGACAGCAACATGCAGAAGAACAAACCTGGGCCACTTTCTTACACCATACACAAAAATAAACTCAAAATGGATGAAACACCTCCACGTAAGACAGGAAGCCATCAAAATCCTCAAGGAGAAAGCAGGCAAAAACCTCTTTGATCTTGGCCACAGCAACTTCTTTTAACTCAACACGTCTCCAGAGGCAAGGGAAACAAAAGCAAAAATTAACTACTGGGACCTCATCAAAATAAAAAGCTTCTGCACAGCAAAGGAAACAATCAGCAACACTAAAAGGCAACTGACAGAATGGGAAAAGATATTTGCAAATGACATCAGATAAAGGGTTAGTATCCAAAATCTATAAAGAACTTATCAAACTCAACACCCAAAACACAAATCATCCAGTGAAGAAATGGGCAAAAGACATGAATAGACACTTCTCCAAAGAAGACATCCAGATGGCCAACCGACACATGAAAAAATGCTCAACATCACTCATCATCAGGGAAATACAAATCAAAACCACCATGAGATACCACCTTACACCTGTCAGAATGGCTAACATTAACAACTCAGGCAACAACACATGTTGGCGAGGATGTGGAGAAAGAGGATCTCTTTTGCATGGTTGGTGGGAATGCAAGCTCGTGCAATCACTCTGGAAAACATAGGGAGGTTCCTCAAAAAACTAAAAATAGAACTACCCTACAACCCAGCAATTGCACTACTAGGCATTTATCCATGGGATACAGGTGTGCTGTTTCAAAGGGACACATGCACCCCCATGTTTATAGCAGCACTATCAACAATAGCCAAAGTATGGAAAGAGCCCAAATGTCCATCGATGGATGAATGGATAAAAAAGATGTGTTATAGACACACACACACACACACACACACACACACACACACACAATGGAGTATTACTCAGCAATCAAAAAAAATGAAATCTTGCCATTTGCAACTACGTGGATGGAACTGGAGGGTATTATGCTAAGTGAAATTAGTCAGTCAGAGAAAGACAAAAATCATATGACTTCACTCATATGAGGACTTTAAGAGACAAAACAGATGAACATAAAGGAAGGGAAACAAAAATAATATAAAAACAGGGCAAGGGACAAAACAGAAGGGACTCATAAATATGGAGAACAAACTGAGGATTACTGGAGGGGTTGTGGGAGGGGGGATGGGCTAAATGGGTAAAGGGCACTAAAGAATCCACTCCTGAAATCATTGTTGCACTATATGCTAACTAATTTGGATGTAAATTTTAAAAAATAAAAAATAAAATATTTAAAAAATAAATAAAAATAGGGGCGCCTGGGTGGCGCAGTCGGTTAAGCGTCCGACTTCAGCCAGGTCACGATCTCGCGGTCCGTGAGTTCGAGCCCCGCGTCGGGCTCTGGGCTGATGGCTCGGAGCCTGGAGCCTGTTTCCGATTCTGTGTCTCCCTCTCTCTCTGCCCCTCCCCCGTTCATGCTCTGTCTCTCTCTGTCCCAAAAATAAATAAAAAACGTTGAAAAAAAATTAAAAAAAAAATAAATAAAAATAAAAGCATTATAGCCATGGTATGTTTTACTGTGAAAATTTTTATTTTTTATCTTTTAATGTTTATTTATTTATTTTTGAGAGACAAAGCGCAAGCGGGGGAGGAGCAGATAAAGAGGGAGAGAGAGAAAATCCCAAGCAGGCTCCACACTGTCAGCACAGAGCCCAACGTGGGGCTCAAACTCACAAACAATGAGATCATGACCCAAGCCGAAATCAAGAATCAGATTCTTGGGTTGCTTGGGTGGCTCAGTCAGTTAAACATCTGACTTCAGCTCAAGTGATGATCTCTTGGCTCCCGAGTTCTGGCCCCCAAGTCAGGCTCTCTGCTAACAGGTCAGAGCCTGGCACCTGTTTTGGATTCTGTGTGTCTCTCTCTGTCCCTCCCCCACTCACATTCTGTGTGTGTTTCTCTCTTGCAAAATAAATAAAGCATTAAAAAAAAAAAAAAGAGCCTATTTTTTTTTCCTCACATAACAAGAAGGCTAGATAAAAAATGTCCAGAGAAGACACAGCTCTGTAATAATGCTGTCAGGAAAGTAGGCTCTAACTTTCCATTCCACTACCCTTAGCTTAGAGGCCTCCACCTCACACTTGGTACACTTTGGACTCGAAATAGCTGCTTTTTTCTATATAAGAAAGAAACTGAAGCACAAACTGTAACACCCATATCAGGAAATCAAAAGCTTTCATCTCATTGTCCAAAACTGTATCACATGGCTCATCTAGCCACAGAGGAATTTAGGGAAGTGTTTTTATTTGGACAAATTACTCCAAAGAAAATCAGGTTAATAAAGGAGGAAGAAGTCGGCATTTTGAATTGTCAATTGGCAGCATCTGCTGTACTCACTTTGGATAAGTTATATTATTGTAGGAAATTGTCCATACCACCTAAGTTCCTAAATTCTCTTATCATTTTGAAAAATCTCTGCTATATCTATAGTTCTGTCACCTTTAAAAATTCCTAGCATTGATATCCATACACCAATAATGAAGCAGCAGAAAAAGAAATCAAGAAATCGATCCCATTTATAATTGCACCAAAACCATAAGATATCTAGCAATAAACCTAACCAAAAAGGCACAAGATCTATACTCTGAAAACCATAGAACACTTATGAGAGAAACCAAAGAGGACACAAAGAAATGGAAAAACATTCCATGCTCATGGATTGGGAGAACAAACATTGTTAAAATGTCTATACTACCCAAAGCAATCTACACATTTAACGCAATTTTTATCAAAATACCACCAGTATTTTTTACAGAGTTAGAACAAAAAATCCTAAAATTTGCATGGAACCACACAAGACCCCAAATAGCCAAAGCAATCCTGAAAAGGAAAAGCAGAGCTGGAGGTATCATGATTCCATACCTTAAACTATATTACAAAGCTGTAGTCATCAAGATAGTATGGTACTAGCACAAAAACAGATACATAGATCAATAGAATAGAATAGAAAACCCAGATGGACCCAAAACTATATGGTCAACTAATCTTCGACAAAGCTGGAAAGAATATCTGATGGAAGAAAGACAGTCTCTTCAGCAAATGGTGTTGGGAAAACTGGACAACGACATACAAAAGAATGAAACTGGATTACTTTCTTATACCACATACAAAAACAAATTCAAAATGGATGAAAGACCTAAATGTGAGATGGGAAACCATCAAAATCCTAGAGGAAAACACAGGCAGCAACCTCTTTGACCTCAACCAGAGCAACTTCTTACTAGACACATCACCAGAGGCAAGGGAAACAAAAGCAAAAATGAACTATTGGGATGTCATCATGATAAAAAGCTCCTGAAAAACCAAGGAAACAATCAACAAAACTAAAAGTTAGGGGCACCTGGGTGACCTAATCATAATCAGTTAACCGTCCAACTTTGGCTCTGGTCATGCTCTCACCATTTGTGAGTTCAAGCCCCACATCAGGCTCTGTGCTGACAGTGCAAAGCCTGGAGACTGCATCAGATTCTGTGTCTCCCTCTCTCTCTGCTCCTTTCCTGCACTTTCTCTCTCTCTTTCCCTCTCTTTCTCAAAAATAAACATTAAAAAAAACTAAACTAAAAGGTAACCGACAGAATGGGAGTATTTGCAAATGACATAACTTACAAAGGGTTAGTTTCCAAAATCTATAAAGAACTTACAAACTCAACACCAAAAAACAAATAATCCAGTGAAGAAATGGGCAGAAGACATGAAACAGACATTTTTCCAAAGAAGACATCCAGATGGCTAACAGACACATGAAAAGATGCTCAACATCACTCATCATCAGGGAAATACAAATCAAAACCATGATGAGGTACCACCTCACACCTGTCAGAATGGCTAACATTAACAACTCAACACACAACAGGTGCTGGCAAGGACGCAGAAAAAGAGGAACCTTCTCGTACTGTTGGTGGGAATGCAAACTGGTGCAGCTGCTCTGGAGAACAGTATGGAGGTTCCTCAAAAAAGTTAAAAACAGAACTACGTAGGGCACCTGGGTGGCTCAGTCAGTTAAGCATCCAACTTCGGCTTGAGCCATGATCTCATGGATCGTGAGTCTGAGCCCTGCATCAGGCTCTGTGCTGACAGTGTGGAGCCTGCTTCAGATCCTCCATCTCCTGCTCGCTCTCTCTCTCTCTCTCTCTCTCAAAAATAAACATTAAAAAAAACCAGAACTACCCCATAATCCAGCAACTGCACTACTAGGGATTTACCCAAAGGATACAAAAATACAGATTTGAAGGGATATATGCACCCCAACGTTTAAAAAAGCACTATCGACAATAGCCAAACTATGGAGAGAGCCCCAATGTCCACTGACTGATGAATGGATAAGGAGAATATGGTGTGTATATATATACACACACATACATACAATGAAATAATACTCAGCCATCAAAAAGAGTGAAATCTTGCCATTTGCAGTGACATGGATGGAGCTACAGTGTGTTATGCTAAGTGAAATACATCAGAGAAAATACCATATGATTTCATCGTACGTGAAATTCAAGAAACAAAACAGATGAACATATGGGGAAAAAAATGAGGGGGGGAAACAAACCATAAGAGACTCTTAATGATAGAGAAAGAGCTGAGGGATGATGGAGGGAGATGGGTGGGAGATGGTGTAGATGGGTGATGGGTATTAAGGACACTTGTTACGATGAGCACTGGGTGTCATATGTAAGTGATGAATCACTGAATCCTACTCTTGAAACCAATATTGCACTGGCTGTTAACTAAGTAGAATTTAAATAAAAATTAAAAAAAAAAACTCCCAGCATTGTACATTTGTGCCTTTTAAAATTAATTTTTTAATTAATTAAAAGTTTGTCTACTTTATGAATTTTTTTTCAGAGAACCAACTTTCATTTTCTTGAGTTTCTCAATTTGCCTCTTTGATTCCTAGTTCATTCATTTCTGTGCTCATTATTGTTACTTACTTCCCTCTTCATATCTGTGTTAGATTTTTCCCTTATCTTTTTTAATGTTATTGCAAATGGTACCTTAAAATTTTCCTTTTCCATTTGTGTCTTTCTGACATACAGAAATACAATGGACTTTTTTGTATTTTGACCTTGTATCTAGTTAATCTTGCTAAATGCCCTTATTACTTTTGATAGTTTGTAGATTCATTTAGATTTTCTACCAACACAGCTATGTCCTCTGCAAATAAATTTTATGACCTTCTTTACCAATCCTTATGCCTTTTCTTTCTTTTTTCTTAACTTATTGCAACTGGCTATGAGGCTAGGCCCTCTAAAACAATGTTGAATAGCAGTGGTGAGAGATGACATCCTTATCTTGTTCCCAATCTTAGGGGGAAAAGTATTCAGTTTTTTCCTTTGAGTATTATGTTAGTTGTGGATTTTCTATACGCTCTTTATCTGGCTGAGGAAGAGTCTTCTATTCCTTAGTTTGCTAAGAGTTTATATCATGAACTGGCATACCAGATTCTCCCAGTTTGGGAAAGTTGTGTTCCCATCATGGTTTTAAACACCCTAAACTAATCATTATATTATTTTATATATGCAATACCTCTTTCAGTTTCCCACGTCAGTGAACAACTTCTTTATACACCATTTCCTCTTGCAGTCCACTCTCCCCTTCCAGATTTAACAGACTTTTCCCCTCTGTTCCTACTATAACCTCTTACAGTCATTATCAAAAGTGAGTGGTAAATTCCCACTTTTTTTTGGTCTGAAGACATATTTATTTAGCCCTCACTTTTAAATAACGACTTAGCTGGGTATGGCATTCTGGGTTATAGTTACTTTCTCTCAGCCCTTTTGAAATAGTAGTCCTTTGTCTTCAGACATCCCTTGTTGATGTTGATAAGAATGCTGCTAGCCTAAATATTGTTCTCTGTATATAATCTTCTACAATTTCTGATATTATTTTATCCATCTCTGAACACTCTATAAAAATTTATAAACATGCCTTTCAAGGTACTCATTACACTTCGTATTATTTAGTCATTCCCTGTACTCTAGCCTTATTTACTTTGTATTATTTAGGCATTTTATGTAATTGCCTTAACTCCACCATTAAGGAACAAACTACCTGATAACTATAGTAAATTTACTGATAAAAGTAGTAAATGCTGTACACCTTTTCTTATAAAGAAGCACCATGTTCTCTCATGGAATGGGGAGTGGCACATAAAGAAAAAGATCAAAATGTCCTATCTCAGGCTCAAAGAGTGCCTGGATATCAATTTGTTGACAACTGGCTAATGTTTAAGAACAAATAACAAATGAGTAAATCATCTATGCATTGACTACTCTGTTCACCATTTATTGTTTGGCTTTCAACAGATGGTTGGCATTCTTATTAGGGACTGTTTAAACATCAAAAAGGTATTTGTTAAGCTCAGCAAAGTTTTCATCTGCCAACCTGGGAATTTATCAGTGTGTATATAGATCTGACTCCGAATGAATTTGTTAGGAGGAGGAATAACCCCAACTATACAGTCTGTTTTCATCACTGAGGTTCATACATGTCTGAGCAATTCTGCAAGAACAAGAAGACAACTACCTGAAATCTATTTACGTGAGACACTAAGAAACCTCCTGAGAGTAAACTTATTATCTTAAGCAAAGAAAAGATTAGGTAGCTTGATCTTGAAACAAAGTCTTGGCGCTTAGAGGAGAGGAGTAATTTTGAGTGTCTCATAGTTCCTGAAATTAGGCATTATTCCTAGCTCAGACCACCTTAGATTCAAATCTAAGCTCTAAGGAGAGAGAGGGCTATAAATAAAAATGAAAAGGCCTCTTTATATTAAAGCAATTGACAAAGTACATTGCAGACCATTTAGGAAGCCTGTGACAACATATGTCACAGATAATCAACAATGAACACTGCAGAGCTCTAGCAACTCCATATTACCATTACATTCCTCACCAGCTATACCCAGAAGCAGCAGCGAAAAGGTACACACAAGAGATGCCTGACGTGCATTTAGACATTTTAAAAACAGCTAGAAATAGAATACCCACAGAAATCTTTCCCAAAATGGCAATCAATATGAAAAATATCATCCAAGAAACTGAAGTGTGGAGGTAACCTTAAAGTTCAATCTAATTTCAAAACAACAACACATGTCATTTTACTGTAAAATAACATTTTGTACTTACGCTTCTCAGAGGACCTCAGACCATGTTAGGGCAGCATCTTCTTTTCAGCTTTTCTAGGTAAGACAATGAATACAAAAACTGAAATGATTTGCTAGCCCAGATCCCAAATTAAAGCCCAGACCTCATTTCTCCTATTGTCTCTCTCTCTCTCTCTCTTTTTTTTTTTTTTCCAGAAGCAGCACTAACCTTCATTCTAACAAGGTGGGTGCAGGATGTCATAGCAATGTCATAGTGGCAGACACTTTGGCTTGGGGGGGGGGGTGGCGAAGAGGAAAAGACAGGAAGGGTCACTCCCAAATTCTGAGTTAAGTATGACCTCTATATTATACAGACTCAGCAGACCACTTGAACTTCTTCCATGGACTGGACAAAGGCATTTCTAGATGAGAACAGTACAGACTTAGAGTGAGCAGGCAAAGAAAAGGGAAGGGCTCCATGAGGTGCCACATAATCCCTGAGTAGTCTCCTTACTACGATTCCACAGCCAAAAATAACCCGAGAGTGAAACGTAGCTACGCCAAGTACTTCAGGTATCAGTTAAATTTCCTCCTCTTCTTTATGAATTTGTATTATTTATAAGACACTTGACACATGTTTAAACACTTACATAGCTCTTCAGTTTCAGGAAATATGGCTTGTTCGGCTGAAGAGAAAAAAGCATATAATGAGGGAGTTAACAAGGGCTGATATTTTTTTACAACATTCTTTAAAAACTGAAAAACCTCTTTAAACACCGGGAACGGCTTAAATAATTCACTCTAGGCCTGCGGGGCCCATGTGGACGGTTCCCTCTCGTTCCCTCCCGGGCTACATTTTCCCCGGGTTGCATTTGGGAACGCGGGCCTGACGGGCTGCCACCTGCGGCCTCGAGGCCTCATCGCCATGCCTGTCCTCTGCCTTTCAGGGTGCGAGTGGCGGTCGGCACGCGGCCGAGGCAGAACCCCGGAAGGGGCCCGGGGCCCTTTGACCCCCAGGCGAGCGGGACGCCGGGAGCGGGCGGAAGTGCGGCACCAAGGCCCGTCGCGGCCTGTCGCGGCCTGGCCTGGCCTGGAGGAAGCGGCTCCAAGGCCGCCGCCGCCGCCGGACCGGGGTGGCAGCCGTGTAAAGCAAATGATGTCCGAGGCGCTCTGTCGCCGGCCTTACCCCGGGGACTTGTTTGGCCGCTGGAAAGGATCCAGAAGGCCACTGCCCGTGGCCCACCCCGCCCCCCTCTCTAGGCGGCGGACTGGGCGTCCTACAGGGAAGGGCCCCGCGCAGAGGCCCGAGGGGCGGCCTGTAGGCCGGCTTTGCGGGCTTCGGGCCCTCGTGCCCGTTGGTTTGCGGGAGGGAGATCGACGGGAGCTGCGTTCTCAAATTTCTCGCACTCGGGGAGTCCGGGAATAGTGGAGACCGGTCTCCGGGGCCGGCCTGGGAGGAAGGAGTGCGAAATGCGGCCGCCGAGCACGGCCGCCGCGGCGCCGGCTTCCGGGCGGAGGGAAGCACCTGCCTCCGCCCACCTTGACCCCGAGGCCGGCGCCCAGAGCTCCGGGCGCCCCTCCCGGGCTGTCCTCACGGAGGTCTCTGGAGGGCGAAACCTGGATCCTCGCGGCCTTCGAGTGCTCGCTCCCCTGCCGGGGGACGGAGTGGGGGGGTGGGGGCGACCCGGGTACCCATGACCGAGGCCCGCTCCGCAGGGCCGAGAGAGTTCGACGCTCCCAAGGAGGGAGTCTCCATGGAGGAATTCCTCCTGCTTCGCTTTCAGAGTTGAAAGCCTGGAGGCCGTCGGTTCTGCAAAGAGAAGCGGTCGGGCGCGGGCAGGCAAGCAGCTGATGAAAATAATTGTCCTAGCACACACAGCCCTGCGCCCAGGGGCGCGCGTACACACACACACACACACACACACACACACACACAACTTGCCTCATCTAGCTACCCAACCTTAGTATTCCGGGCATGCGGTTTTCAACAACTTGCTTGACACAATAACAAAGACATTTAAATGCCAGGACGCAGACTTCACTTTTTAACCTGCTGAGAAGAGCTACTTTCAAAGCTTCCCCACCGCGAATAAACTGACAAAAAATATGGGGTGCACTTATAAATTAAACACCTTACCCTCAAAGCGGCGTGCGTTAATCAGGTTTCTAAGGCAATAGCCATCTCTGTCTTTTCCTATTCACCCAAATAATGCCACAAGAAGGAACCCCTTTACAGAAGAGAAAGCCAGGGGGAAAAAATGAATTATACCCATTGCTAGTAAAAATCATCTTAAATCAATAGAGCACCACTTGAACTTGAGTTTCCATTGTTTCACTGAATCATCAATGTTTTTAATTAAACAGAGCTACCCTTTCTGTTAAAACATTACATAAAAGGGTTAGGTTTCTACTTTTGTTGAGGCAGCTGGCGTTTGTTGGCTGTTGTGTTTGAGCAACAGACTGTTCAATAGAAGCGAGAAATAGCTCAACGCGCTCTTAATAGACCTGTTTCAACAATGTACCTTGAAAAGGAATACATTGTGTTATTGTGTTAGTTTGCTACAAACCTATTAAAAGAAAAATAGCATCCATCAGGTCTAACAAAACGCATTTGTATTATACCTACTTATCTGCTTCAAATACACTTCTTGGCACAATGTCTAGAATTCAACTAGATCATCAAGAGCTGGACAGAATAACACATACCAGTTAGGTAATGATACACGGGCTAAAAATAATAATAAAGAAAGGTCTAAGCAGAAAGTAATCGTTACTTTTTGTTTATCATGAGAAATACAGGCAACCCTTCTTCAATTGAAAATACATTGCAAAAATGTGGACTCATAACAAAAACAATTTTTAAAATATTCTTCAAATTTAGAAATATTCTAACATGGGAATATTGCTTCAAAATCCATACTTGGAACGAATCTGATACACTTTCGATGGTAATTTGTTTCAGACAGAGATTCAAGGCACAAGCGATGCATTTTTGAAGCAGAATTAAATAGCGCAAAGAGCTGGGTTCTTTAGGGAAATGCGTGAAACAAACAAATCGAAAGCAAGGGTTCCAGCCAAGAGGTTGGGGAGCAGCGATGTCTGGCAGTAGGAGAGGAAGTGCTTCTTGAAAGTGCTCTCTTAAAAATGATTTTTAAACTGACGTTATCGTATTTTAAACACAAAACGAAATTTGAAGCAAAGAAATGGGCGACTTCGCCACTATGAGACAGAACCTACAGTATGTTTCAGAGAGGGCTGCCACTTGGACCACAAACCTTAGAAAAACAGGAGCAAATGATGAAGCCAATTGAATTCTGAGATGAGCTTCAAAGAAAATACACCTAAAGTAGCATGTCAGAGGGAGACACCTTTTGCTTCCACAAAAAGCAATTGGTTTGGTTGCCAACCTCAGGGTGCCCAGCATTCAACTTTCGACTGCAAAAATGTTGGGGACACAAGAGAATAGTAGACTACAAGTGAACTCAGTTGTCAAAAAAAGAGAGAACTTACATAAATTACAATAGCACCCTATGAGAGATATCTATGTTAACAGATAGATGAAGCAATATTTTGCCAGATAAAATCAATTGTTTTTTACTTTTCTGAATTAATAAATTATATGAAGATTTAGAAAAATGTCACCCTGAAACTTTAGGTGACAGTTTTCCCATAATGTAAAATAACCGTGATAGACTTCTCTAGAAGGCATTTGAAGTCAGATGGCTGATATGACTGCTTTCTTTAGCTAAAACATTTTCTTTTCACAAGAAGGATGTGTATATGCATGTACTGGGAGGTAGTTGAGATATGTTTGATTTATAGTTTAAGATTTCTCTTCCCTAGTCCAAATCAGTTTTCGGATTAATTCTCTTGGATTAAAAAAAAATGAATCAAAAATCACAAACTGTATATCATGAAAATAACCTCTCATACCATTAACAGAAAAGTTGATATTTTCAAGGTGAGATATTTTTGATGTATCAGATAATCTACCAAAGATGAAAGGAAGTTCACAATAAATTGATTTAGCCATGACAAGTAATGTTGTTACTAAGGCTTTATGAAAAGCCTTTGATTTTATTTAGAACTTTTAGAAATGCTTTGTGTGTCAGAAGTTAAACTATCAAGGGGAAAATATTCAATTCATTTTAATTTGAATGGATTTTTCAGATAAACAGATCACCACAGAGATCATTTGAAAACCCAGCAGAGGAAGAAATGTATTTAGAGGAAGATTGTAATCTGACTCCTTGTTTTGTTCTTCATCTTGAAAATCCTTGATTCTTCACTCATGCAAACAATTCTCAATAGTATTTGAGGGCTAGATATTTTTATTTATTTATTTGAAATTTTTAAAAATCCAAATAGTATGTACTATAATTTATCTCCCCTTAAAGAACAGGAAAGAGGATCACATACGGCTTATTTTCTATATGCCCTCCAAATTCTTTCTAGAAAGAAACTTCTAGCCCGATTCATTTATCAGTAATATCTAGGAAGATTGTAACCAATCAAATCATTAAACATTTTTTTTTTTACTGCCGTTGATCTTAAGCAGCATTTAATTTGAAAGATTCTGTAGAGTACATTTTCAAAGCATCAAGTCGTTTTCCAGTTTCTTGGTCTGCCTTAGGCAGGTAAGTGAATATTATTTCAGATTTCCTTTTGACTTCTTTTGCCTTTTAGTTCAGAAGTATGGGAAGTAAGAGGGGTTAATTTTTTTTTTTTTTTAACATTTCTGCCACACACAATTATTTCAATACCCCTCTCTGGTGTTGTGTCTGAAAAAGGGGTGGCCGAGCCTGCAGCCCGCAGCGCCAGACATTCAGCCGGATCCACCCCTGGGCACAGTCATCAGAGGGAAAAGATTCCGCTTCCAAACTTGATTAAAAACAGCCTACCAGTTTCTGCCCCGTTAAAGAACTGTGTGGCTTGAAAAGCTGAGTAAACTGCCCAGGAGAGGAGTGGCTGAGGTCTATATGCCTGTCATATGGGAATCAAGAGAAGCTTGAAAAAAGCAGTGGATAGTAGGCTACAGAAGGACAACTTGTCCATCAAAGTCTGCAGTTCAAATCCACTTCACATGATTTAGGTGCTGGAAAAAAAAGTGATTTTACCTTATAATTTTTCACCTTAATTTGAAAGGGAAAAGGAAACACATGTACATACCAAAAACCTACCCAGATGCTTGGGAAATATTAAGTTGTTTCTGAGTTACTCCCCCCCCCCCTTCCTGTTGGCAAATACTTCAAAATATCCTTCTCCCCCTTAAGTTATCTTGTGGATGATACAGTTTAAAAAAAATACTAAGATGGAAAAATGAACTAGAAATGATGAGTGTATAGGTTGGTGAATAAAATAGATGCCTGTCAACGTCTTAAAGATACGTTGCTATTGTTGTTGCTGCTGCTGCTGCTTGTGATTTTGTGTGGTAAAAACTAAAGACGTCCAAACAGGATTCAAATATGAAGAGAAGTGGGAGACTTCCTGATGTGTTTCAATAATAAAATGAAAATCGAGTCTGTATGTGCCTGTGCTCCCCTTCGATTTGAAATTTTATTCCAGAAAGTGCTACAACTTGTTACTTTTTTTGTGGGCACAGGAGGAGGAAAAATATGATACATTGGGGGATTTTTCAGTAGAGCTGTGTTTAGTTTTAATTTTCCTGTATTTTAAAATAAACACTTTGACCAAAGCATGTTTGATCTTTGCGAGAAGGAAATATACATTGTGGAGGAATGTGCAGCGGTTGGGTATGAAAATGGGGTTGTGACTCACAGCTGCAGGCTGAAAAAAAAAGGCACAGTGGTGTCAGCCAGAGGTGTTCAGTCTAATAATTCAAGCTGTAAACTGTATCCCCTAAAATTACCTACATAATAAATCATTGTGTGAAGAAAAAAAGTTTGGACTGAAAAGTGTAAGTGGAACAGAATCCTCAGGAGACTTCAGTGCTGGGACCTATTGACAAGGATGTGAAATGCGGGTTTATTTTGTCCCAAACTTTGAAGATCAAAATAATACTGGAGATTATTCTAATACAGCTGGTTTTTGTTTTTGTTTGGTTTGGTTTTGCCTTGAGTTTCATAGTCTGTTGCAGAAATGGGCTTGCATTTTTTTTTCCTCTCTCTCTCTCTCCTGATCGCACAGCCGAAACTGCTTTATGGGATTTACAGTCGATTTATATATTTTCAAGAGAAATTTCAATTCAAGAATGGGTTTATTTTAAGAAAAACAGTAAAACTAACTTATCAAATGCATATTAAGAATGGAGACAGAAATGTTTCTGGAAATTCCCTTAGGTTCCTGTCTCAGATTTCACGATTGCTTACAGGTACCAAAGAAAACACTGCAATTATGTAAACTGACGAATTAGCTTGCCTAAGAATTCGCTACTAGATTGAAACACTTAGACACCGCGGTTGGCAAAGCCAGTGTCAAATCCTGGAGACTTGAGAAACGGGAACGTTTGGGGATGGAATACACCCGTCTGGAGTAGAAAGGATCTCAGTGCCTGGAGAAAAGATGCAATTGTCAAGAGGAAGTTTAAAGGCCAAGGACACACGAAGTCTTTGAAACAATAAGGGTGAGGAAGTCAAGAAGCAGACTCGCCAAAGCCACATTGAAACAATTTATTTTATAGGATCCCCTACATTTCCAGAATTAGTGAGCAGAAGAAGCGCCCTGCTGGGAACGCGGGCTGTGGGCTCTCGCGCTCACACGGGCACTGCGAAAGGGATAAAGTCAAGTTGACACAGGTCTCTTTCGCCTGGGCATTTCAAATGAAAATATAAGAAGGAGGGCGGAGAGAGAAGGAGACAAAAACGAAGCTCAAAAAGACTGATTCCGAAGTCTGCAATAAAGATTAACTGGAAAAAGGAAGTCCATAGCAATTAAAACTCCTACCCTGGCTCATTAGTATTCATGACCGAAGGTCCAGCTTTTCTGTTTATCTTTCTCCCAAGATCAATATCGGAGCAGCGTGGGCCTGGGAGGAGCCCAAGCCTGGCCCTGCGTGCGCCTGACCTCTCGCGCCCTCCCTACAGGTCAGAGCATCTTCAGAACCGGCGGCCCAACGCCGTGCCCAGGATCATTAAAGCCACCATTCATCTGCCGGCAGGGAGAGGGAGGGGGAACAGTCCTGGGTTAGGGGGATGGGGGGTGGGGGCAACGGGCAAACAGACCCAACCAACTCCGAAGAGTTTCCAGAAACCATACTCCGCCACACCAACTACTGTGTGTCGGGTGACCCAGGAGAAAGAAAAAGAAGGAACCGCGCGCGTCTGCAGCCAGAGGCCCAGCGCGGCTACTGGCCAGGCGGTCGCTGGCTCGGCCAGGCTCCAGACCCGAGATTTACTTGGGGGAGGGGGGACAACATAAGAACACCCTCCGCACCCTCCCCCATAGAAGAACCCAGGCCCACTCCCAGCCCCGAGCGGTCTGTAGCCGCCCCAGGCCTCCCCCAGTCTCTAGGGAGCTACCCAGTCCGAGAGCGTTAACTAGGATGCTTATCTTTGACGTTATTAACATTATTACTTCTACCCCCAACCTCTCTGGCGGTGTCGCGCCCTGTTCTGGTCCCCCAGGCCACCAGGTTTGGCCTCAGGGACAAAAAAATACTGGCTTCGGGAGGTTAGGAAAAGAGGCTAAGGGCAGGGGTTGCAGGAGGGGAGCGAGGGTTTAGAAAACTCCCTCCCTCCTGGTTTAACTGAGAGGTAAGGGAGCAACCTCCCAAAGCACACCGGGAGGCGGTGGGTTCTCGGGGTTGCCGGACAGTCTGGCCCATCACGTTACCAGGGAAATGGGGCTGAGCGATCCGCACTGTGTGCGGGGATCCCCCACCCAAACTGTCTCCGGCTGGTGGCTCGAGGTGCGAGCCTGGGAAATAAGGCCCAGACAGCGGACTCTCAAAAAGCCAAGTTGGATAGAGAGTTCTGGGCAGGCATGGCCCTTTTGGAGGGAGGCTATAGGGGTGGGGGGATCTGGGAAAAAATGGACGGGTGAGGGGAGCATCTCCTGCTGGGTCTTCTGTCCACACGTCCCCAATCTTTGCGACTCAGGTCCATCCCACGCACGTGAGCGGGTGCCTAGGGGGATGCCGAAGGAGGCAAGCATATGTGAGTGCGTGTGCGTGTGCGTGTGTGTGTTAAGGTGTGGAGAGATTGTGAGAGAGAATGTGTGCGTATGTGGGGGGTCTGTGTGCGCGCATGCTAGTGAATGCGGCGCCCTCAGCTCTGGCCTGGTGGCTGCGCAGAGCCTTATCCCGAATGACTGGGAGGCAGGATGCGGGATTCGATTCGGGACAAGGGCACGTTGCAGGTCTGCAGACGAAGCGAAGTGTCACCTCTTCAAAAGCTCGTCGAGCCCTGAAAACAAAAGGGAAACGTGCAAGGGCAACGAGGTGGCCCCAGCACGGACAGTTCTCGGACTGGGCCTGAGGGGCGGGGCGGGAGTGGGAGGACCCTAGCTCCGCGCGTCCTGCCCGCAATCTGGGCCGCCGCAGAGCAGGGGCGGAGCCGGGCGTGGACACTGCGGCCCCAGTCGCCCACAGCCTTGACCGTGAACTCGAACCCTCCGGCTGCCCTGGTTATGGTTTACAGAAGTTCTCGTTCGTAACACCCTGTTCAAACTGCCAAGGCTGCCTTTTCTTTCTCAGGAGCCCAGCGGGACGACCCGAGGGTTTATGCCCGATCACTCGATCCCTTCTGGATCTAGGTTCTTCCCTAAAACAGAACCCTTGCAACAATCTGTTGAGGGTTGGGGAGGGGGTTTAGCAAGGAGGGCGACACGGCTCCAGTGCTGTTCTAAGCTGCCAGTTAAAGATAGAAACCGTTCATTGTGGTCTGCTGGGGGTAGCAGTGGGCCCAGCAGCTCCAAGTTTCTGCGGAACCAGAGGGGTATCAGACTATATAATCAATCAATCCTCCAGTATTTATTGAACGTATATTTTGGATCCCGAGGGTCGCTTTCCGGGGCACGTGTCTGCTTAAGTAAAAACGCATTCAAGGGTTCAACCAAGTCTTGGTGGGATATTATTTTGAGCTCTTTCTTAGCTCTTGGACACAGGCCTAGCGCGCCCTTTGGGTGATTTCGGGGGCGTGATATAGGGGAGGGTAGGATCCCCGGCTCGAGTATTTGGTGGCCCCCGCGTATCCTACTAGAACACACCTCCCCCAGTCAGTCCTGCCTACCCGGACGGCGACCGATCACTTGGAAAACCCAGGCCTTCCCAGCCAACCCTGGAATGAGAAAGAACAGCGCGGTGTACAGGGAACCCCGAAACTCCGGTCCAGCCTGTGATCTGCCCTAGATTTCACTGTTTTGTGCGGAAAATACACCACTTGATACTGAAAACATCCGTCTGAAAAAAAGAGAGAGAGAGAGAGAGACAAAGGAGGCAGGGGGTGGGGAGGAGGAGGAAAAGAGAAGGTGCCAGCAGAAAGGAAAGGGGCCAGGACCGCGGGGACCGGGTGTGCTGGGCCTGGGACCTGCTTCCTCTACTCGCGTCGTCCAGCCGGGCCTCGGCCTTAGTATAGCCTCCTCTTACGCCCAGAACAGAATCAACCCGGCCTCTGCTCCACGAGTGACCTCCTCCCCGCCTGACACTTGGGGGACTTCATTGAACAGGGAGAAGCTGATACCGATGCCAGTTATCATTGTGGTCATTAATAATGCAGTGAGGATCACGATAATTAATAATAATAATGATGGGCCTCCCGAGGGGGCTCCAGCTGCCTCCGGATAAAGCGACTCCCGCGTGAGGGAAGTTATTTGGTGGTGGATGGAGCCGAGAGCAAAGGCGCTCTGAAGTTCAAGTTGATGGCAGTGACCGGCAGAAACCGTCCTCAGGCGGAGGCAGTCGAGCCTCCCCGCGAGCAGGGAACCAGAGCTGCGTCTCTGGTTCCCTGATTCCCTGAAGGAAGCGAAGGTGGGCTCCAGTTCTGTAGTTCCGGAGTCCACGCGAGGGCAGGTTAGAATGCAGCTCTATTTACGCAACAGTGGGAGAGACGCACGCAACCCCCACCCCCAGGCCCAGGCGCCCGGTTGCGGCGCAGAATCTTGGGCCGCCAGCCTCCCTCGCGCTTTCTAGCATGAGCAATGCTGACACCTTTGACCACTTTGCCATCTTCCCCTCCCCCACCCTGTCTCCGGGATTCGAAGCGTGTTAGGGGAAGGCGGGGAGTGGGCCACACCACCGGCTGGGTGACTGGTGTGGACAAAGCGGTGGGCTTCAGGGGCCGCAGAGCTGGGAGCCATTTTGCGGGAAAGCTGCTCGCGTCCGCTCCTCATACCCCAGCGTGGACCAGGAAACCGCCCCCAGGCTGCGATCTTCCTCCTCCTCGCGCCAGGCGCCTTCTCATTTTTATTTCCTGCTGAAAACTAGGATCAGCTCCCCTGGACCTAAAGGGCCCAGCGGTAGCTCTCCGACATTGAGCGTGGAAAGCCAGCCAGCCCACTCAAGGCTGCGACAGCGTCTGCCTCTTCTTGACGTTGTCCCTCTTCTTCCCCCAAATGAGAAGAAACGCCCCAAGCCTTGAGCTGATACTAAAGTTACACACCTCCACGCCACTCTTCTCTTTAGATTGGGGAGGTGTCCCAAAGCCAATAATTTCCACCAAAAAAGGAAAAAAAGTTTAAAACATTTATGATATACCATTTCATTCTTGCCCAAGTTATGATAAATATTTCATCTGATTCCTTCGTCCCCCCCTCCGGGGGGGGGGGGGTGGGTTGAAAAACTAAAGGCTTTTCCTCACAGCTTATAATGTGTTCAATGAAATCTCCCAAGGATCAGTAACATATGCCAATTATTTTAATAATTTTCCTTAATATTATTAGGGGTTATAAATTTGACTTTAATAGGGGGTTGATTGCTTCAGGAGCTGGTGCTTGGGCAGTTCGTAGGTCCGCTGGGGAGGGCTAGCCTGGTGTCTGTCACCCTCTGGGACACACACACACACACACACACACACAGGCTGGAGTCTTTCCCTCCGCATTGAATAGGTGGCCTCCAGGAGGTCAGAGTTGCCCTTCTCTCCAAACAGCCCTCTGGCCTAGCCTGACTGGCCCTGCAGCTCAGGCGACCATGGAAGGGAAGGATAGAAATAGCGGTTTCCGCGGAGACCTGGGTCTCCCCCGACAGAACCTGCTGGGCGATCCTAGGTAGGTGTGGAGGACTGAAGCCCGAATCTTCTCAGTACTGGGGGGGTGTGGGGGGTGTGGGGGCATAGTAAGGAAGAAATGGAGACATTTTCATGGCTCAGGGATTTCAAAATAATTTTAAGATTATTTCTACCCTTTGATGCCTGCTTATTCCTACCCCATTCCTACCCTTTGATCGTTAAAATTATTTTTGCCTTATTCCTTAGAGCACTGAGTTTGAAATCTGATAAATTCTTGCGCAGAAGATTAAAGCTGCAAACCTTATAGACAAACTGGTCCTCAATGCTCTGCCTCACTCACACCTGACCATTTTAGTCTTTACATCTTACTCTATTTTACTGAATTCTTGAAGAGATTCTCTTTTGTTTTGAGCCAAGGGTTTGTTATTCTCCTAAATTAAAGCATACTCTGTCACCTTCTTCCCTTGAACATCTTCCTTGTTGGTGTGCAGCAGCTCTGAGGATAAGCAGACTTTCTTGAGCAAGCTCTCTGAAATTCCAAGAAAACACTTTAGGTAGAAAAGGGCCCTTAAACTATAATCACCGGGCCAAGTTCAAAAACAAAGTACTCAGCTCAGTTTTAAATGTGCAATTAAAAATAACTGTACCTCAGCTTTTCAGAGGGAGGGAGAGGAAAGGGGGCAGGGAAGAGAGAAAACAAAGAATAAGGAAATGTTTAGTGCTCTTAAATCCAGTCCAAATAGCTGAAAGAAAGGCACTCCCTCAGATAATGGAGCCATTAGAAACTCTGAAGGTTCCAGCCACCAGTCCTCACAGGGCCCTTCCAAAAATTTAATTCATTCTCAGCTACAAACAAAGGACATAGAAAATAATTTTGAGACTTTCTGCCAAAGGGGCATTTTGGCCTGGTTCCTATGCATACATATACCTTCCTCCCTAGAAGGTAAGGTGGTTCCTCCCCTTCATTTAGGCAGCTGTTCCATACCCATGTCAACCCTCAGCTGCCCCCTTCCCCTTTTTCTTTAAGAACTCTGCTAGAAAAAAAAAAAGTATGTTCATGCAGTTTCAACACATTTTATTATATTTCTGTATGCATTACTCTCAAAACATATCACAAGAAATGATCAAACCACTTAAAACCTTCAAATAAAAAATCTGAAACAGTTTATGCCCACAATTGTACATATTTATAGTTAAGAAACATTCTTTATAAATATTGTTTCCTCTGTAGCAAGTTAATACCATAATTTAATTACAAATGGATAAATATGGTAACGGGTATTTACAGAAGGAAGGGTGTTATTACGGAAAAGCTAACGGCACAACGTTTATTTTCCCCCACAATCTTTCATACAGGAACTAACAAATTGAACTTGCAAAAGCACTAAAACATCACATGTAAACCCAGCTAACAGAAAAATACATTCACAAGCGTTGGTGGTGGTGGTGGTGTGTGTGTGCTGTGGATCAATGTGTTGAAGAAACAGAAGGGAGACTTTGGCACGGCTCGGTTTTTTCCAGTCTATAGTTGCATGAAGTTTACAATCAAGTTGCCTCATAAAAAGGAACACAATATTCAATACCACGATACAAAATAAACCATTTTCTTCCACATTACTTAAAAAGAAACCGGGTGAACTAAAAAGAGAAAAGAAAAAGCCCATCACTTGGGGAAGAGAAAGGAAGAAAGGCAGGGAGGAACGCAATCCGGAGAGTTACGAATGGACAAACTTCTATACACCAAGAAGCCATTAAAACCACCTTGGAGAAGGAAGGAGTTCGCTATGTACAGTTTGTCAGAAGACTGGGAAGTGGGTGAGAAGGAAAAGAGGGCATGGGGGGAAGGGAAGGGGGTTTGGTTCAAGATTTTTATGGGGTTTTTTATTTTTTATTATTTTTTTAAAATTTCTTATTTTATGTTTTCAGCGGAGACTCCGGAAGGGATATTTTTGCTTTTCATGCCTAGATTATTTAAAAACAAAAACAAAAACAAACTTTTAAAAATCCTTCTGCTGGTAAAATCATTTTCATCATCATAAAAATCAGATTCATAATTTTAACAACACATCACAGGGTGCCCTCAGCGCTCGCCACAGGGAGGGCTGCGCCAGGGCGGGGACCGGGAGAGGAAGAGAGGCCCCGGGCTCTCACACGTACCATTCATTGAAGTTGGAGGAGAGGCCGCTGTGGCCCCCGGCTGTCCCGCTGCCCCCGCCGCCGCTGCCGCCGCCGCCCCCGCCGCCCGCCCCGCCGCCGCCCCCGCCGCCGCTGC
>NW_026057576.1:68338763-68391566 GCF_023721935.1 Panthera uncia | reverse complement strand
GGGGGGGGGGAAGGTAAATATTAGAGATAAGACAACATCTAGCGATTGCATAGGCACAGGCTGGGCAGTGGGGGGTGGGGGCGTCAGCAAAGGCTTTCAAAATCTCCCTGTTTAATTTTCTGGCGGTCCCTGCATCCTGTTGCCAGAATTCCAAATGCTTGGAGTCATTTAGAGGTGTGAGAACTCAAACATCGTTCCTCTTGGAAAGGGGGCCATTTAACGTTAAATTCCATTAGCACCTAAATTGTTTTTTAAAGACATCCGCTCAGACACAGGACTCGAAAGCATTTCATGCAAATAAATTTCTCAAATTTTAAACCTTGTTAAAAGCTTGTCTCGCACCTCGGCTCCCTCCCTTCCCGGAAGAGAACAATAGGCCGCTGGCGCATCCCCACTTTGGAGTAAATATTGACGGGGGAAGTTGCTAAAACATTTGGCTTTCTTTTAGGAAATCGTCTGGCACGATTTTGGCTGGGACCTGGTCAGAGATGAATAATCTATGAGGCGAGAGGCGCGTTCTTTTGCAGCTCCCTCTTCTCACGCGATTGTCCCGCGGGGCCGCGCTGCCCCGGGGTTTTCTCTGACCGAGTTGTTGGTCCAAGTTTGGAATCGCAAACCCTCTGGTGCCCATCAGAGACTTTCACAAACTATTGCGAATCCACCGTAAAGCCCCGTGACCTACCCCTAAATAGGCTTTAAAAACACTTTTTTTTTTTTTTTTTTTAAACAAGAAATGCTCTACAGTTTCGGCTCGCATCAGACTCATTTAATGGAAAAACAATCCCGGGAAGGACGTTTGGACCCGGAGTAAAAGAAGTGGGAAAACACACAAGCCACCCAACACAGACACACAGCCGGAGCAGAAAAGCACATCCAGACAAGCTGGCAAAATCCTCTCTAGGCTCGATTCCCGGGCGCCGAGTTGGAGAGCAGTTTTATTTTGTGCGTTCTATCTAGAACGGAAATTATTAACCAAGGCTGAGCAAATGAAGCAACTGCATCACCCAAAACATATATTTGATGTTACACTGATCACTTAAAACTCAGTTTCCGTACATGGAAAAACCCAGCCCGATACTATTCTTTCATTCCAACAAAAACAAGCCGCTGGCTGTCTCCCGTACACAAAAACACCTCCCATCCGAGAGCAGGGGCTGGCGGTCGGCGCGTTTCCCCCAGCCAACCAACCACAGCCTCTCTCCTCTCCGCGCCCCATCCCTGTCCCGGCCCGCAGTTACCTGTGTGGGTCCTTTTGTGGATCTTGAGGTTCTCGGAGCGCGCGAAGACCTTGCCGCAGCCCGGGAAGGGGCAGGGGAAGGGTTTCTCGCCTGTGTGCACGCGGATGTGGTTGACCAGTTTGTATTTGGCCTTGAAGGGTTTGCCCTCGCGCGGACACTCCTCCCAGAAGCAGACGTGGTTGCTCTGTTCCGGGCCGCCGACGTGCTCCACGGAAACGTGGGTCACCAGCTCGTGCATGGTGCTGAAAGTTTTGTTGCAGCTCTTCTTGGGGTTGCTCAGCTGCTCCGGGTCGATCCACTTGCAGATGAGCTCCTGCTTGATGCACTGCTGCCGCATGTAGCGGAAAAAGGCACCAGGGTGGTGGTGGTGGTGGTGGTGATGGGCCGCGGCCGCTGCCATGTTCATACCCATGTTCATATTCATGGGGCCGTACTGGTTGTGGAGCTGCGCCGCTGAGTAGGGGTCGGTCCGCGGGCTGGCCACCTGGCGGTACTGCTCCGAGCGCCCGAATACCTCGCCCGGCAGCCCCAGGCGCATCTGCCCGTTGAGCACATTCTGAGAGCCGTGCGGCCCGTGCTGCTCCGGGAGGCCAGGGAAGAGGAGGTGACCCTGCGCGTCCGAGTGCGCATGGTGCAGGCCGCCGGCTCCTGGCCCAAACAGCCCATGCTGTCCGCCGCCCGGCGCCGAGTCCCCGAAGCCGCGGCTGCGGAACAGGAAGTCCCGGGTGGAGTTGAAAGGCGGCCCAGAGTAGGAGCCGACGTGCGCTGCATGGGGCCCGAGCGCGGCGGCGGCGGCGGCAGCCGCGGCAGAGCCGGGGTAGGCGCCGGGGCCCTGCGACGTGAACGCCGAACTCTGGCCGGGGGACAGCTCGTGCGCGCCTGGGTTGAGCTTGAAGGCGCCCATGTGCGCGGCCGCCGAGTCCACGAAGCCGTTCTGCGCCGCGGCCAGGCTCAGTTCGCGGTCCTGCATCTCGGCAGCAGCCGCCGCGGCCGCCGCGGCCGAATGGTGATGGTGGCGCGCGAAGCTACCCACCCCGATGGCCGGGAACTGCGGCCCCGCGTCCAGGAGCATGGCCAGCGCGCCCACCCGCCCCGCCGGCCCCGGCGAGCCCCGCGCCTCCTCCGCTCCCACTCCCGCCCCGCGCGCTGTGCGTCCAGCGGCCGCCCGGCTCCGAGCGCAGGCGGCGGTAGTGGTGGCGGCTTCAGCCCCGGGAGCCGCGCTCCTGCGCCCGCCGCCTCCGCCGCCGCCGCCGCCTGGATCTGCCTCCGGCGGCCGGGCGCGGAGCGAAGGCGCGGAGAGGAAGAGGAGGAGGAGGCGGCGGCGGAGGAGGCGCGGGAGGAGGAGGAGGAGGAGGTGGAGGAGGAGAAGAGTCCAAAGCCAGGCGGAGAACCAAAGTGTATTAAAGGAGCTGCGGCGGGGGCGGGCGGGCAGGGCAGGGGAGGGCGGGCGGGAGGAGGGAGCGGGAGGGAGGTGTGGGGAGCTCAGCGGAGAGGGGGGCCAACGGGGGGCGAGCGCAGCGCCGAGGCCCCCACCCCTGCGCGCACCCGCGCGCGCACGCACACACTCACTCGCTCACCAGCCCCGCGGACCCGGGGCCCGGCAGCACCAAGCGGCGCCGGCAGAATGAAATCACAGCAGCAGCGGGGCCACGGTGCCCGAGCGCGGCGGCTGTGCAACGGGCCAGGCAGGAGGGCGAGGAGGGGACGGAGGCGAGCTCTGCGCTCCGCGCCCCGGCCCGGCGCGCCCGCGGCTCCACCTGACCGCGGCGGGGGCACAAGGGCGGCGGGCGGAGGCCGGGCGCCCGCTCCGCAGCGCGCTCGGTCGGCCGCTCCCTCCCCCGCGGCCCTACTCGCGCCGCCCCGTGCGCGGCGGGTATTGTTCGGAGCCGCGGCCGAGGTGTTTAGCCCTCCTCGTCCTCCGCGCTTGGCATTGGCTGCGCCTCGCGTAGTAAACTTGCAGCAGCCACGAATTCCCCCAGATGAAGGAAGCGGCCGCGCCGCTCCCTCTTTCTTTAAGTTGTGCGGGAGGAGGAGGAGGGGGAGGAGGAGAGATTGGGGCTGTGGGAGGGGAGAAGGCTAGCAGAGGGAGGGGAGGAGGGGAGGCTAGGCTGAAAAACAATAACAACAATAAAAAAGTGATCTCTAGCTCGCTCGCTCCCTCTCGCCGGTCGGTTCGGGGCGCTGGACCCGGAGCCGGCAGCCGCACTCCTGAGGACCGACCGGTGTCCGAGACCCGAGCAAGTGCGAAGAGGCCAAATCAGGTCCCCCCTTTTCTGCTGCGGTGGGCTTCGTTCGCCACCGCCTCCACCTCTGTTTATTTCGGTGGGCGCTACAGACGCCGCCGCAAACCTTTTTTTTTTTTTTTTTTTAATTTTTTGTCTCCTCCTTTTCCTCTCCCCTCCCCCGCCTCGCCCCCACGTCTCCCGCCCCGGCCTCCCTCCCTCTCCCCCTCTCTCCCTCTCTCTCTCCCCCCCTCTCTCCCTCTCTCCCTCCCGCTCCAGGCCGGGACTCCCGATCACACCGCCCCTTTAACGGCGGCTCCCCCCCCCCCCCCCCCTCCCGCCCCGGCCCTTGGCCCCCGAGGCCCCGTCAATCCGGTGCCCCCGCCCCGCGGCTGATCCGACACTCCTCCCCCGCTCTCCCGAAGCTCCCCGCTGCCCCCGCAGCCGCGGATCCCGCGGATCTTCCCAGCCAGCCCGGCCTGCCAGCCTACGGCTTCTCGCCTGAGCGTCCGGCGCCGCGGCTCATGTTCGCGGCTGGCCGCTGCGCTCCCCGGAGCCAGGAGGCCGGCGTAGCGCTGGCCTGGGCCGCGGGGTCACTGTGCCCTTGGCCGGGTTCGGAGGACACAGCACCCTGCACTCGCGCCCTTCTGCAGAGGCCACCGACTCCCCGGGGACCCGAGCCACTCCTGACGGGCACCGAGAGCGGGCAGTCGTGGTCGCTCGAGAACTTGGCTAGCAACCGGGTTCGCCGGGCGAGAGGTTTCCACGCGCCGGAACTCTACATGCCCTGGGCCCCGTCGGGAGCGCGCGGTGGGGAGCGTCCCGGGAACCGGTCCCCTGATCGGTTGGCACGCTCTCTATCTTCTCCCCCCACCCCCTTTTTAAAAAAAACTTACTCAGTGGTATTGAAAACACAGGTGCTGGATGGTGGGCCCAGGTAAAACCAGACTTGCCCGTTCCTTCTGGTCTCTGGACACTCACCCAGGCACCCTCCTCCCAGGCTGTGGCCCCCACCCCCAGCTCGGCGCGCTCTGCTCCCCCCGCCGCTCGCGTCCCGCTCCGATTACAGCAGTAAACACTGGGCAGCGGCCCCCGGGAGGGAGGGGGTTGATTGGAAGTCGTTTAAAGACAGTGTTATCCTCGGGGTGGATGCCCAGATGCCCCAGCCGCTGCCACCGTGGGGTGGGAAGTATGGGGCCGGCGGAGGCGCGCGGCCAGGCAAGGCTCTGGCTGGAGTTTGACCGAGGGTCAGGCTCAGGGCCTCCAGAGAAGAAACCTCCAGACCGGTAGGGCTTAAACCTGCTAGAAGATATTAATCACTGCTTCTCCAGGAGCGGGGAATGCCTCCGCACCTTCGGGCGGTGGCGGGGCCGGGTGGCTGCTCCCTTCGCTGCGCCAGGCCTTCCTCGCGGCTCTGGGGCTACAACCGTCCCCCTCTCCCGGCCTCCCACCCCGGCTCCTGGTTGGCCGTTGGGGACATTTCCTATCCCGCTGCGGAAAGCTTGTGCTCCCAGAGGTAACGGGAGAGGGTTACCGCGGGCCCGGAGGCTGCAGAGGTGTGAATGAAAGGCCTGAAGCCAGAGCCTTCCTTCGCCTAGCTGGCTCCGAGAACTGCTTTTATTTACAAGTCTATGGGAGTTGAAATAAAATTCAAGTAAGAGAAAATAATCAATACACATTTAAAATGTTCATGTTGAAGTGAATCAACAAAAACGCGGGAAGACAACTCTTGCTCGCTATTGCTGGACGAACCCGGGCTTTCTATCGCCGGCACAGGCAGCCTCTCCTGGCTTAAGCGGGTCTCTGCAGGTCAGAGCTGGCCGCAGCCCCTTGCTTAAGGTGCCCTGTGCCATCCCGCTGCCCACCCCTCATTGCGGTTGGAGGGTGGCAAGAAGGAAGGAGTCTGGGTCTTCTTGTCTGAAAGCCCGAGATTTTGTCTGGAAGCTGGAGATTCTCGCCTTACCTGAAAGGAGGAAATGTTTCTCACTTCCACACACCTCTCTCTCTGTTGGGGGTTGGGGGCGTGGGCCGCAAATACCAACCCCCTAAGCAGAAAGGGCATTGAGAGAGACATAGAGACAGAAAGAGAGAGAAAGAGAGAGAGAGAGAGAGAGGAGAGAGAAAATCTCCAGGGAGAAAAGGCTGCCTTGCTACATTGAATCAATAAAAAATTGCCCAGTGCACAGCCTTGCACACTTGTTTACTTTATTCATCAATTTATATGGGGGGTCGGAGTGAGGGAGAATATTGGAAAAGCTTACTCCAAAAATATTTACAAAATAAAATATTTTCTTAGAGATTGAGCATGAGAATTGCAGTCCTGCACATCTAAAAACCTCCCTTCCCTCCTTTTCTCCAGCCATCAGACTTCAAGTTTTCCTCCTTTCCCACTTTCTCGCCTCCTCCCCACTCCTCGGTCCCTCTCCTCATTGCCCCATTCTCTACCTTCGCTTTGATTCCCTTTTTGCAGCGCCTGCGGTTCGGGCTGGCGCGGCTGGGCGCTGGCTCTCGGTAAATTCCGGGGGCCGCGTGCAACCGGGTGGTGGGGCAGACTCCTTAATTCCCGCCGGAGAGCCCGCGGGCTGGGCCCTCCTGACTATTCTTTCCCGGCTCCAGTTCTCTCTCTGCAGGACACAGAGGAGCGGAGCCAAGTTCAAAGTCATGTCGCCATACCCTCTTAGAAGTGCTTTATTTCTCTACAAACCGCAAAGCCCCTTTCCCTCATAACACACTATTCTTTTATTATTATTATTTTTTTTTTTTTTTTTAAGGAAGAAAAAGAAGAGCAAGAAAGCAAGGGGGGAAAAAAACTGCAAAGGCTTTCAGAGTCATTGCCTCAAAAGTAGATTTGGGTTCCTTGGCGGAAGGGAAAAAAGCGGCTAGGCTGCGTTCTGTACCTTGTAAGTGATCAGTTTTTCAACAGGTTTCAGGAAGGGCCCGCCTTGGCTGTGTCAGACCCCCGGGATCCACAACTGTTTCCATCGGGCAAACATGTTCCCCGTTTGTAAGTTCTCCAAAATTGTTCTTTGACGATCTCATCGTTCCCCCCCCACCCCCCCGCGGGGTGGGTGCCTGGGGCTGGACAGAGTTGGGGCTTTGCTTCATGTGGATGGTCCCGGACGGCCGGCCCATGGAGGGTCTGGCGTCCATTCTCCCCTGCCATAGAGAATTTGTCTTCAAAAACGGCAAATCCCATCAAACACCCGGGCACTCATTCGCTGAGCACCTCGTTGTGGTTTGTGGGCCTCTGTGAACGGTTGACTGACTTCTTTTGTAGCATGACCAGTATTTTGTGTGCACACATACATAAAAACAATGTGTATGTACACAATACAACATACTCTCTCTCACACACACACACACACACACACACACACACAAAGGTATATCTTGCCAGCCAGGAGAAGCCAAAAACAAACAAGCAAACAAAACTGACCTTTAAATTGGAAAACATAAATACTCCGTGTCCATACCATTCAAAATTTTAATTTCCTCTTAAGGAAAGGGGTGGGAAGGGGGTAAAGATGAGAGAAACAAATGTGGAATCAGCTGTCTATATACACCAGGCCAAAAAAAAAAAAAAAAAAGAGGATTTTAGCAGCATCCTCAGTATCACAGACTCATAAATTCAACAAGATCATCAACAGGATATTAAGTTGCAGGGCACCTTTGATTCAGTCCTCTCAGACACTCCTGGGCTGGGCGACCCCTGACCCATGAAGGACCACATGTGTGGTGGGGGAGCCCCCTCTGTGAAACCCACCTAGAACAAAAGTTCTTTGTCAGAGCTTCAGAGAAGTGTAATGTAAAGAGAGAGAGAGAGAGAGAGAGAGAGAGAGAGAGAGAGAGAATCTGCAATGTGAAAGAAGTGGAAATCATGAAAATCTCAGCCAATGTTGTAACTTTTAAATACCATTTTTTAAGAAGGGGGAGGTTGAGTGGAGGTGGGGAGGTACCATAGGATAAGGCCCTCTCCAGTCTGCTAAAAGAACTTCTTTCTACAGTTAAAATTTACTGTTCTGTAACTGGGCTTATAAAAACTCTCTATATAAAATATATGCTCCCTGGCAGTTTAGTGATAGGGATGCAAATGTTTGTCTATTTGTCATTAGGGACTCAGAAAGAAAAAACAAGTCGCCATTTCTATCTGACAGTCGTTGTGGTTTTGCAAAAGGAAGAGAACTAATTGTCCTGACTTTGTCCCCTCTTTCCTGATGGGAGGTGTTTCTACTGCAAAACAAAGCAAAAGAAAAACACACCCCAAACAGGAGGCATTAGCGTACATGAATGTGTTTAATTATTTTGAGGACCGGTATCCTTGGGGCTCCCAAATGAACCACATCCAGGGAGGCTGAATACTGGTGACAGGAGAGCAGTTTTCCAATAAACTGCAGTATTATTGCAATAGACTTTGTAATACAATTTATGCTGTCATTCATAAATAACAATGCCATATGTCAACCATATTGCTTACACAAGTAAATCCGTCAACGTGTCAGTATTTGATTTGCCTCCATGGCTTCTTCAAATATTGAAGTATAGGTATTGGAAGGGGTGTGGAATGGCAGAAAGTGCCCACAAAATCTGAGATTAAAAAGAAACCCCACACAACCTCTGCCTCTCCTTTACCTCTCATCCAAAAACATCCTGAAAGATAAAGAATGAGGGGGGGGGGGAGAAGCACATCTGGGATCCAATATAAATAAATATTGGGTGGTTATATGGACTGTGAACACATAAGAGAGTTTTGTGGTTCCTGCTTTGACCTTCTAAGTGTATTTTAAAGCACAACAATTAGTCATTTCCCAAGAAATTACCAATCCTAATGGTCATATGTGGGTCAAAGGCCATTCTCCTACAACCCCCATCTCTGAGGGTAAAAATGATTGATAACCAAATGAGAATATTTGATGACAGGCCAATTTTACTCAAGTTATTTTTTAGTAATGGGGAAGTAAAGAGAGCCATAATTTTTGAAGGGCTTTTAAGCACCAAGGTCAGGTAGACCATGGGATGGGTCCCATTCTTGACTATCCAAAATAAACAACCCCCAAATCCAACGTTTCAGTCACGCCTACAAAGTCCCAATCTTGTGGCTAAAAAAAAAAAAAAAAAAAAAAAAAAGAATTCTCATCATTAAGCCCATGTACATGGAACAGGGATCATAAACTTTAGCAAGAAGCACATTTTTAGGTTACTCTTAGTCCGGCTGGTAACCGTGAAGCCTGAGGAATCAGGGTGAGCTCAGAAGGGCGGGAAGGAGAGGCAACCTTGGGAGGGACGCTCAGAGGGCTGAAAATTGCCCAGCTCTTGGGAGCACCCAACCCCCCAGGGCTGGCTGGCAGCTCACACGGGGTTAGATCTGGAGTGGTGAAGGCGGAAGTGTGGGGATCTGGTACCTGCCCAGTGCAAGCCAAGCTTGGGGGCGAGAGAGGTGGCAGGGTACCTCACTGCCTAGACGCCTAGCCAGCCTGATTTGAGAAAAGCCTTGAACCCAAAGTCCTCATCACTTCGGGCATGACAAAGCTCAATGAAAAGGAACCTTTGTGGGTCCCTTTGCCCACCTTGCGCGGGCTTTAGAGAGGTCTGAGTGTACTCCTTCTCCACTTCCTTCAGTATCTGCTGGCGTAACCCTCCTCCTCCCGGTTGAGCACCTACTGGCGCCCTTGGGCTGGGCTCCAAAAGTGTTCTGAACCCCGGAGTAACTCGGGGCACCCTGTTCACCCTTGAACCTGGCTCTGGTGCGGCCCAAATGGCACTAGGCGCTCCAAACCCGGCGGGCACCCTGTCCTTCAGCAAGGAGGACTTCCTCGCTGAAACCACGCGGGGCTGGCGAGCGGTAAAGCAATTGCAAGGGCAATGAAAGGCTACTCGGTGGGTCCCCCAGATCCTTTCTTGTCCACCTCACCGTCCCTAGCTTTCCCCCTCCCCCCGCCTGCAGAAACAATCAAACAAAGGCTCAAAAGCCAGGAAATGTCCAATTCACTTCCTTTAAGTTTATTAATCGCCCACACCCATCACAAGGAAACTTGGCTGTGCTCAGTGACGAGCGGAGGGCGCCGGGGAGCCTCAGTCACAGCCCCCCTCCCCCTTTTGCGCAGCGGGTAGCCATAAGCGCCAGCCTAGGCATCTTCGCGACCGGGTCCTATTGCCTCAAGGCAGCTGAGCGCGGCGGTGCTGCCGGGTTCGGGCCAGCTCGGCATTTTCTGTACCTCCTCAGCCTCCTCATGCCTTTGTTTGGCTCTGGGAGAAGGTTGGGATTCGGGGTGCAACAGGGGAAGTCTGAAAATCTATGCTCCCCAGGAGCACCTGTTGACCCCAGAAAGGGCATTTCCATAGATGGCCACGTTGCTGCTGTCTCCATACAAGCATCTCCACTGCAAAAGCGCAGACAAGGGCATGAGTTTTAGAGTCGGCCCTGACAACCATCACCACCGCAGAAATATGGGGCTGAATCCACCGACGGAAACTGGCATAACGACTTCTATACCCCCCAGTTTAAAACAAAACACAACAACACCATTATTATTATTTTCTTCAGCGCCCTAGAAATTGCTGGTGTTTATTTAGTAAGTGTTACACAGTTATTGGGTCCTTAGAAACTCGGGAGGTTTAAGGGGGGTTGATTTGGCTCCCAAACGGCTTGAAAAAGAAACAGCACACCTGGGGTCAGGCGGGTCATCACAATAACAAAAAGCGCGTCTACAAAATAAAAAGCTCTTTTATAAAGAAAGGCAATCCGGGAAATCCACTGTGAGCCTTCCTGGTGACCATCTAGCTAGGCCTATTCTCAGGTTTAATTGGCAGGCAGTTTATTGGCGCCTTATTGGTGTTGATTGAAATTTTGCTCCCAGTTCTTTCTTTTAAGAATTAGCATCTCAAGTCGATTTACCTGAGTCAATTATCTTTTTAGAGTCTGGGTTTGGCCATAAATTTGCAAATATTCATTAAGCGTACTTAAATATCTTTCTTTCTAATCATCATCCAAATCTCTATTATTTCCTAAGAAAGTCTTTTCTTTTTTAAGGCTTCCATAAAAAGAAATTGATCAGGGAGCTATATTTGAATTAAGACATATTAAATCGATGACAGATACATATCATGCTGTGTTTAACAAGAGTTGTACAAGGAGGCGGGTTCCAGATTCCGCACGGCTCTGCTGCACCATTATTCACATTTTTACAGCCTTTCCTTCATGCCTTCACCCATTAAACCATTAAATTTCAGCAATTCAATAAAACAAAGCAGTTATAATTTTGAGGAAAAGCTATTTTGAAGGGGGTGGAGGTACTCATTTTATTGCACAATAAAAATGCTCAATAGTCCATATTAAAAGGTAGGTTGTGCTTATGTTCTTCTTTCTTTATTCGTTCATTTTTTGGTTTGTTTTTACTTATAACCTGCAGGACTGAATGCAATGCTGCCATTATGGAAGTAGTGATGCTCATTGCCAAGAAATTCAAATAAAGGAAACTCATTTGAAATGTCCTGAGAATGGGTTAAGACAGTAGTGACAATTCCAAATATGATGCTTTCCCCATTACCCATCCACAGAGATGGCAGTCCGTTCTCCACTTTTGCCTGGTTGGCTTGAGACGTTTTGAGTCTTTGAAAGGAAAATTGTGAAAGGACTCATCCTCTCCAAACGCAGATGCGGATTTTTGTCGCTGTTGTTTACTAATTTTTTTCATTGTGTTTGCACTCATGCCTTTCTTATTTCCCCGTATTTGAACTTCATTGAAGCCGAAAGAAAAAAAACTATTTGAAATTTGATTGTAGTGTTTTCTTTGTTTGCTTGTCAGTTTTCTAAGAGGAATGACATTCCCAAGGCTTACAGTGAGGTTGCCTGTTAAAAATTGCTCACACCGATGTAAATGGGGCCATCGAATCAGTTCTTTTGAAAATATTTCTTACAACTTCCCCGGACCATCTCTCGGGACCATTAAGATGATGTCTTTATGCAGTCTATTTTTACTTGGACTGCAAATGAATCAAGCTGGTAACTTGTTTTTTGTACCTCCCCCCAAGAAAAAAATTCACATTTTAGTCAATAACACTTTTTTAAAAAACAATTTTATGCAAGGCAACAAAATAAAAATTAAAAACCCTGACTTCAGTTTTTGAACACCTTGGAACATCACAAAATCTTAAGATGCTTTCTTTTTAAGAGCTGACGTGACACTTTTGGGCAGCAATAACCCTGAAATTTGGGGATGCCACATTTCTCTACTCCCCCCAAAATGATGCAGGAACCTATCTCTTTTTGTCAAGTGATTTGATAACAAATCCTTTGAAAAGGATGGGACTCGCTCCCCCCCCCCCCCCCTTAAGGCCAGTTTACAGTTTTCAAATAAGACATCTCGCCTCCTAGGTCAGTATATTAGAAAACAATGACAAGGTAAGAGATTATTCTAATAGTAAATACATAGCAAAGGTATTGCTTGATTTTAAAATATTCATTTTATTGGATCAGTTTTAATTTATGGCCCTTTCAAAGAAACTGAGGCGCACATAAGGAGTACTCTCTGGGCCGAAAAGAGGAATTCTGCGTGAAGGATATTGTTTATTTAGCCGCTTCCCTCTGGAGAGCTGCTGTTTGGCCTGCCCTGCCACTGTATCTCAGAAAGTCAAAAGTTAGAATCGCTGCCGGGTGTTGCCTCACCCCCACCCCCGTACATCTAATTGGAACTGGCAGATCTAGAACTGACGATCAGTGAGATTACACTTCAAGCTAACTCCTTTGAACCACGTTGAAAAGGACTGCATGAGCTAAGAAGTCGAGGTAAACGGTTCCTTTTCGGGAAAGATTTATTTTGACTTCACCTGGTGTCTTGCGGAGCCAAATCACTTAAGTTGTTTTGCAACCAATAAGACTTTAATATCTTCCCTCATTCTGCGCTCTACTTGAGCGCCCGGCAGACTGGATGTCCTTCCCAAATAAGAAGTTTCTAGCATCACCTCTACAAGTATGACGACCGGCACACGGTTCACCTTCCTCTTCCGGAGAGCAGCCCAGGGCTCTTCCAACGGAGGAGGTAGAAAGTGTTTGGATGCTGCTGGGGGAGTCGCTGCGTGCGGTCAGGCGGAGGTTTTTGAAGTTGGGGGCTCTCCCCCAACCCCCTTTGTCCCGGGGTGGGGGGGGGGTGGTCCTCAGCCCTTACCCACCCTGCGCCCTGCGGCCGCGTGCCGGCGCACGCTCTCCGAAAGGCGCGTCATGGGAACGCTGGGCGCTGCGCGCGCAGGCCCGGCACAAACTTTCTGCAAGTGCAACTTGGGCATCCCCTGGAAGGCGGGGACGTAGGGCTCCAGGGGAGGAGGGGGCGCGAAGCGAAAGCGAAGGATGCTGCGAGCACGGGGGCGGATCCCCGCTGGGCCGAGGGCCTGAATGGGAGCCAATCCGGCAGTCTTGGCTGCTGTCAATCACGATGTTCCCTCCAATCCCACCCATGCCATTTCCAAAATCTCGGTCCCACTGTGCAGCTCAAATGTGTTCTCTCTGCCAATCGCTGGAGGACAGAGTGGGAACAGGAATACGCAGAGTTAGGAGGCCAGGACAAAGAAGTTAAAGAGAGCCTAATATATACATGTTTTTGAAGGTGGGCAGAGGGAAAAAAAGTCCCCCCAGTGAGGGTCTATGGGTCTGATTGTGTAGTTCTGATGGAGCCCCCTTTGAGCAAGAGGAACCCGCCAGCGCTGAGATTAGCGGATTTGGCAACGGCTCAGGCCAGGCCGCTTCAGAATATGACAGGCTTCCCGGCGCTGGCCAGCCCGCCCGCCCACTCCCAACTCCGAGCCACAGCCACGCACCTCCGCCCTCGGGACCTGAGCTCTGACCCCGGCGTGGCCATCACTCCGCTCGGACCCGAGCACATGGCCCAGGCGAGCGCGCTCGGCCTCAGCCCTCCCTCAAAGGCGCTCCCGGCACATCCCGAGGCGCCGGCGGCCGCCGCCCGCGCTGCAGCCTCGGTCGCGCACCCCGGCGCCAGCACCTACCCCGGTGACGGGGGCAGCGGCCGCGCGCAGCCCTCCGCGCCCCCGCCCCCAGCCCCTCCTCTTCCTCCCTCCCCTTCACCCCCTCCTCCTCCCCCTCCCCCTCCTCCTGCCCTCTCGGGCTACACCGCCACCGACAGTGGCGGCGGCGGCAGCAGCGGCAAAGGCCACAGCAGGGACTTCGTCCTCCGGAGGGACCTTTCCGCCACGGCCCCCGCGGCGGCCATGCACGGGGTCCCTCTTGGAGGGGAGCAGCGGTCTGGCACAGGCTCCCCCCAGCACTCGGCCCCGCCTCCTCACTCGGCTGGCATGTTCATCTCGGCCAGCGGCACCTACGCGGGCCCGGACGGTAGCAGCGGCGGGGGCCCGGCGCTCTTCCCCGCGCTGCACGACGCTCCGGGAGCCCCCGGCGGCCACCCGCACCCGCTCAACGGCCAGATGCGCTTGGGGCTGGCGGCGGCAGCGGCAGCCGCGGCGGCTGAGCTGTACGGACGTACCGAGCCGCCCTTCGCGCCGCGCTCCGGGGATGCGCACTACGGGGCGGTGGCGGCCGCTGCAGCCGCCGCCCTGCACGGCTACGGAGCCGTGAACTTAAACCTGAACCTGGCGGCGGCTGCTGCTGCCGCGGCAGCCGGACCGGGGCCCCACCTGCAGCACCACGCGCCGCCACCGGCGCCGCCGCCGCCGCCGCCGGCGCCCGCGCAGCACCCGCACCAGCACCACCCCCACCTCCCAGGGGCGGCCGGGGCCTTCCTGCGCTACATGCGGCAGCCAATCAAGCAGGAGCTCATCTGCAAGTGGATCGACCCCGAGGAGCTGGCCGGGCCGCCACCGCCACCGCCCCCGGCCGGCGGCGCCAAGCCCTGCTCCAAAACTTTCGGCACCATGCACGAGCTGGTGAACCACGTCACGGTGGAGCACGTGGGCGGCCCAGAGCAAAGCAACCACGTCTGCTTCTGGGAGGACTGTCCGCGCGAGGGCAAGCCCTTCAAGGCCAAATACAAGCTCATCAACCACATCCGCGTGCACACGGGCGAGAAGCCCTTTCCCTGCCCGTTCCCGGGCTGCGGCAAGGTCTTCGCGCGCTCGGAAAACCTCAAGATCCACAAGCGCACTCATACAGGTGGGTGTCTGTCCCCGGCCGCGCCGCCGCCGCCGCCTCCCGCGCCGCCGCCGCTTCCGCCGCTGCTTCTCTTCCTCCTCCTGCTCGCCTTAATTTTTCCCTCCTTCTGCTGCTTCTCTTCGCATACGTATAACCCGGACATGTGACTTCTTTTTTTTCTCTCCCCCCCTTTTTTTCTATGAATAAGTAATTCGATAGCACACACAGGCCCCGCGCTGGGTTCCCACACGGTGGAGTCTCCAGCGCGCTCGCAGCCCCTCCGCCGGGACCGGCAACGCGCTCCAGACGCCGCCGCCGCCGCCGCCCCGGAACAGAAGCAGCAGCAGTCGGAGCAGGAAGGAGCCCAGGACGGTCGGCAGCCCCCATTCGCCCGGCCCCGGGAACTTGGGGAGGGCGATGGGGAAGGGGGACCGGAGCTGGAGCCGCCCTGGTGGCTCTTCCCTCCCCACCTGGTGGCAGAGCCCGCACCGTGCTCCGAAGCGCGGGCGTGCGAGGGGGCACGTGGGATTTACTCCGATATTGAGGCGACCAGGCCCAGCTCAATGTGGCCCTTCCAGGAGGGGAGGGGTCCTGTCCCTCCGGGGCGTGGTGCAAAATGCCATAGAAATGCGCCCTTGGGGCCCTGAAGACCCCCTCCCCCCCACACACACACTCACGTTTCCCACACATACATCTTCACGTGCACACAGCACACAACTTCACACACCCGTATCTCACATACTACCCTCCCCCCCCACACTTCCTGGTAGCTGGAACACCCATATGCCCTGACACGCTTATCTTCCACATACACCCTCACATACGCACACTTCCCCATTTACACACCTTCATACATACCCATACAGTATCATACAGCTGTCACACACATTGTATCACACATACCCTGCAAGGTGCTAGAGAACTTGGCTTTGTCCTTTCAAAGAGGATTCTATTTGGAGGAGGGCAGGGTGAGCTGCAGTCTCCTGCGGTCCTTGGTACCTTCCCCCCCGTAAGAACTTGAGGGAAGCCCCCAGCGCTGTGGGGACCCCTCCCATCCCAAAGGCGGCTGCGGCGTGGGGCGGTGGGGTGTTTACTGTGGGTCGTGTGCCTCCATCGAACGTACTAGCGCGTTGGGCGGAAGCGCTGATGAGCGCGAGCAGTCGGGATTTATAGGGATAGACAATATTACCCCTCGGAGGACACTTAAGTAACTGGAGTTTACATTTAGTAATTACTTGGCTGATTTATCGGCGCTGGGCGGCAAGGAGGCAGCCGCCGCGCGTGGGCCCAACGCCTGGCCAACAGCCGGAGCCCGGGGCATCAGGGGGTTCTGCGTGCAAGCCGGGCCAGGGTGGCCTGGGGCTGGGCCCGGGGCCTGGCTCCTCCCGGCCATCACCTGATAGGCCTCCTGTGCACCGATGCTGGGCTGGGAGCACATCTTTCCGGGAACTCCGTTGGCCAGCCCCCTGCTTTTCTAATCGAGATGGTCCACCCTAAGGAATTTTCCAAAAGGAAACTTCCCACGAGGCTCTCGGAAAAACTCCCTGGCCCGCTTAGCCAGCTGTTTGCCCCTGTGCCTGGCACTTGCCGCCAGGACAGGGGCCTGGAACCGTAAAGGGGGCTCGCGGGGCGCGGGAGGTGAAGCCGCCCCCAACCCCGTCCCCTATGGGCACCCTGAAAGCAGAACCTGCGGCCTTGGGCCTTTCCCGCCTTTGCAGGCCTCGGAGAGAGAGTGGACCTTTCCTTCTCCGCCGCCGGACCTGAGGATAGTTTCTTCCCCCGTGGAGCAAGGAACTGGAACTTGCTGGCGCGGAAGCTGCCACGGGTCGCGGCTCCCTCCGACGGCAGTCCAGGGGGAGAGGGGCGTGCGCGCGCGCGCACGGCGGGGGCGGAGATCCCGAGCACTGCGGGCCCCTGGGCAGTAGTGTTTTCTGGTTTCACGGCGTGCTCAGCGTTGTGTTTCCTGCCCGGCTGCGGGTGGCGGAGTGGTTCTCGCCGAGGCCTTCAGGGAGGGGTACCGGGGCCTCATGTTAGTGCTCAAACCGGTGCCAGGGGGTTTTGGCGGTCCTTAGGCCGCTTAGCAGTTGAGCATTGGGTGCGGACAGGGACCATTCCGGAACCCCCTCCCTACCACGGCGCTCTCCCTTTTGGGGGTTATTTGGAATCCCGGAACAGATTGATCAAAGGGAATAATCCCCCGGCCACTCCCGAAGGCCCATTTCCTGACCCACGTTCCTCCCATCCCCACCCCCATTCGGTTTATAACCTTCCTTTGGGCCAGACTCGAGTTCTCTGGGAGAGGGAACTGGTAGAACAGAGAGCAGCTCACGTAGCCTCCTTTACTCTCTCAGATTCTGCAAGTAGTTAGATTCTGATTGACTCCTCTGTCGGAATCTGAAATGTAAACACTGGGGTTTCTCACCCTTTCCAGTTAGCTGGAATTTGCTCACTGTTCCCCGCCTAGGCCCCCTGAATAAAACAAGCAATTCTTTCACCTTTACTTATTTTTTCCTTCTATTTTCGTCCTTAATATTACCTTAATCCCTACTTTTCTACTCCCCCCACCCCCCACCCCATTCCATATCTCCCTTCTCTGGGCGTAATTGTTTCTCTTCATCGTGGTCAGTGGTGGGACCAGCAGTGCTTAGAGCTACTGTATTCTTCACAATCCGGGATCCTTAGCGAGGACAGGAGCAACTCCAAACGACACTGCACATTTGCATAGGGTGAATAAAACCACTCAAGCCTCCCTATGGAAGGAAGGCCCATTATAAATTTTTAAATAATGCTGTATTAAATTAGAATTATCTCCAACTTAAAAGTAAAACTCAGATCAGGATAGATAACTGATATTTTTATGAAAAGTGATTAACTATTTTGTTGTTGTGTTATGTTGTGTTTTCCCCTCTATAGATCAGTGTAGGAAGTGTATTTGAATAATATTTAATTTCATTTTTAGACAGTATTTAGAGGTAGGGGAAGTTGTAGTCCAGGCATCTGAATACTTTCAGATGTGTTAACACACTCTGGCATCCAAGCCTTTGTCATTGGTGAGATTAAAAAGAAAAAGAAAAAAAACTACACTGAAATAGTTGTATATGAAAATTCACCACAAAAATTTATGTACACTAAACTGTCTTAAATAGTTGCTTTTTGAGAAACGTATCCAAAACCAAGGAAGAAGCCATACCTAGTGAGCCACCAGAGTAGGTCCTGAAATTCAGTAGAGAAACTCAACTTAATTTTTAAAAATCATTTAAATATGAGGGAGATATTATTAAACAATAGTATGTATGAGATGACTGGTTCAATTATGACTCAAATACATCAAGTTCATAGATACTTAGGTGAGAAGGAAAATTCCTACTGCTACCTGCTGTCTTCCTTTTTTGCTTTTTAATACCGAGGTGTTGTGGCTGAATTTCTAGTTGTGTTATTAACATGTCCACTCCCTGAACTAGGGCCTTGTGTTTAAAGGCATTGTGCTCCTGGGGTGGTTAGAGCAGCTTAAAGGGACGATGGGCCAAAGACTGTGGTAAACAGTCCCTTTTCTGACTATTAAGTGGGGTAGAAGGCTGTCAGAATATGTTTCCGTGGGGCATCAGGTACAAGCTAAGTTCTGGTTGCAGCTTGTGGTCTTTATTCACGTTTCCGAGGTTCTGTTCCAAAGGCTCCTAATTGCCCTGCAAGTTGTGAGGAAAGCTGGGAGAAAGAAGAGGCCAACAGCCTCGCCTCTGCCCATCCAGGCTTATATGAAATCTAGTGATGGGACTGTGTGTTTCACAGGTGCCTTTGTTTCTAAAGAGAACGGGGTTTTGCCTTATTTCCTTTCCCATCGGTGGAATCCTGGGGACGCTCTGAAACAAAATGCCGTTATTATAATTGCATGGCACCTCCCCCACTTCACTTTTAATTTAGTGTAATGTGCTTACTTTTCTCTTTTTTTTATATCCTTCCCCCAAGCTGTGGCTTTGGAAGAATCATTTTATTAGCATTTATATTGACAGGGGATCTGCTTGTATCCTTGCAGGTACAGACCTTGAGGGCAGTGAGGACAGGGTATCTGGGTCCTTGTTGGATTTTGGTGTTACATCCTGGATCATGGTCTAGCCATCGTCTCCCTGAACCCTCTGGTACTGCAGGGACTGACATCTAGCCACTCACAGGCCCAGTGTCCCTTCCCTGTTGCCTTCTGGAACGTAGGAATTAGGAATAGAAACCAGGCTGGGGTTGCTCTTCGAGAGAATGGGAAAATGCATCCTCATTTCTGTTCCAAGATTTCTCTCTCTCAGGTGAGGGGTCTCTGAAAAGCAATTGTTGACCTGCCCTCTGTTTTGTTGCAGGGGAAAAGCCTTTCAAATGTGAATTTGATGGCTGTGACAGGAAATTTGCCAATAGCAGCGATCGGAAGAAACATTCCCATGTCCACACGAGCGACAAGCCTTACTACTGCAAGATCCGAGGCTGTGACAAGTCCTACACTCACCCCAGCTCTCTGAGGAAGCACATGAAGATTCACTGCAAGTCCCCACCACCTTCTCCAGGAGCCCTTGGTTACTCCTCAGTGGGGACTCCAGTGGGTGCCCCCTTGTCCCCTGTGCTGGACCCAACCAGGAGTCGTTCTAGCACTCTGTCTCCTCAGGTGACCAACCTCAATGAGTGGTATGTTTGCCAGGCCAGTGGAGCCCCCAGCCACCTTCACACACCTTCCAGCAACGGAACCACTTCCGAGTCTGAAGATGAAGAGATGTATGGGAACTCTGAAGTCCCGCGGACGATACATTAGAATTTACTAGTAATAATAATAAGTAATAAGTGGGAGTCCTTGGACCATATCCTAACCTGAGACAATGCCGAGCCTGAGACAAACCCTTGACTCAGACTTGCCACCGGGTCTAATTAGCCCTATTTATTCAGTATGAAACCCTATGGTGTTTGTACATTTAATTAATTTAATTAAGATATTTGGGCTTTTTTTTTTTTTCTTAGAAAACAAACAAACAAACAAACAAACAAAACCCAACCAAGCTGGACTTGTAGGTTACAGGGGAACAGGGCTAGGAGCAAAATGTACCAAGGGTTAATGGATATACACACTGCTGACTCAATATATGTATATTTGGAAATGAGCAAGAAAAAGCATTAAGTCGGAACTCAACACAGCACCAAGGCCCTCTGCATTTCCTGGAGTGCCTCGAGATTGCCTTTAACACCATAACGAGGGCTTCTCTGGAGCCTCTTTGCCTCCTCCTTGGGCCCTATTTCTGAAAAGGCCTCTTGATTGTAAACCACACACTTGCTGCATTGCCAACAGATCTTAGACTGTACCTGTGTCCAAAAATATTTGTAAAAAAATCCTTTGAGTTCTAATAGTTGTGATTTTAACTTTCCACTCTTTTATTACTGCTCTCATCTTAACACAGTATTTTTATACGGGATTATCTCTTCAGTACCCTGCTTGTAGGATTTAAAAAGAAAAAAGTTGCAGCAACCTTATTACGTCTCCGCGTATTGTGCTACTGTGATTGTTCCCGCAAAAGTGGGGACAAGAACACGCTGCTGCAACAGTCAACTGTGAAGCTGTGATATTTTATAAAATAGAAGAAATTCAAGTGCTTTCTTTTTTCTCTATGTTTTTTTTTTTTAATCTGAAATCTCAGATGCTGCCTTTTTACTGTGTCCAAACTCCTTGTGTCATAAAAAGATAAGTTTTAGAGAAGTTTTTTGGGATGCCAAAATTAACAGGCAAGTCTAAGGAGGTGTGATGTTGGCAACATGCCTACTTTTTTGGGAAAGCTGTTGTTTTTAAGATAGGCCAACCCCTCTTTTATACTGTTGTATCAGCCTTTTAAAAAGTCTTTATTTTTCAATGCCCGGAACTGCATTTTCATGCATTTTTTCCCACCTGAGCACTAAGCACACTGAATTCTATCCCATTTGAAAATGACAGTGTGCGAAGTGTATGATTTACATGAAAAGAGGGGAGGGAGTGGCTATACATATTAAAATTTTTAAAAGGTTTCTAGTTACCACCAAACACTGATGAATGTGTGACCTTTGCCAGAGCTGTCAAGCTAGGATAAAAAAGGTCAAGGACCTAGGACAATAACTCTTAGTCAATTTATTTTCACTTCATGCAACACATCTTGTGCAAAATATAGTCCATCATAAACATCATACAAATATACTAAAGAGCACTAATTTATCCTCAGAAACCCTGAAGACACCCCCTCCCCAGGGTTTGTAGAAATTTGTTTTGTGTGCTGTGAGTGGTTGATGTAGTCTTGTCATTGTTAATAACTTGTATGTGAACACTATTATTTGTACAGTTGAATTAATTTATTTTCAGACATCATCCTTTGTTTTCCTGGAAGAGTTCAAAGCACACCAAAGAATTATATTATACATTTTGGTGAAAGATTGTCGTTTATGATCCACGGTTTATTTAAAAAAAAAAAAGGAAAGAAAATGGGGGAATATATTTTTAAGCTTACTTGAATGAACAACGTAATGTGAAAACCAGGACTCTTCCTGCATGTTTTTTTTGCATTGTGTTGACGAGATTATATATAGTTTATAGATATATTCTATTACTAGTACAGTGCATGGTGCTGTCACTTTGAAAGCCTTTCAATGTTGTCTTCAGATTGTTACAGTGAATATGAAACATGCAGACCCTCCTTTATAAAGAAAAAGACCATAAAACTTGAATATAAAATAATTCTACATTTTTAAAGTTTATTTGATTTTCGTATTATTCACTTTCAAAGCTCTTTCAAATAGACAAAATAAGGTATGAACTTCGGGGGGATAATTTATGTATCGTAAACTTATTAGAACAAAATATTCCTGATTTATAATGAGTTGTTTTATTTATACAACTTTTTCAATGGTAGTTTGCACTATTCTTTATTATGCTACAGGTTTATTTATTCTGAAACAAAGGAATATGTATTTTATGTATTTTGCCATGCATAGGTTTACTCTGCCACAGATTTATTGGTTCCTGATACACCTAAAATAAAAACTTAAAATGTGTACCTCCAATAGAAAGAAAGCAAGAATGATTATGAAGTAAAAAATTTAATAAAGGTATTCTTCCTATGTATTGCTTATGTTTTGCCTAATGGCATATTTCTGCCATTCTTTTACAAATAGAACAGGTTGCTGACTGGTGAACATTGGGTCTTCTTGAGCTCTTTATTTCTTAGCCTCTCCCTAGCAATAAAATATTTTTACAGCTTGGTTTAACTTACCATCTAATCTAGAAAATACAATATTTATGAAGACTAAGCCCTGTAAGTTGCATGTAACACTAACATAAATCTTAGGGGTTACTGCACTCATTTGTTAATAATATCCTTGGAGATCCTAATCAGTGAAAATCTGAAAAGTGAGTTTTAGCATTTCTTTGGTGCCTACCCTCTAAAGTAAAAGGGTAAAAAGTATGAGGAAAAGGTGGAGGGACAGTGAGAGGTATCCAGGCACAAAGAAGGGTAAAATCAGGGGCTGAGATGGGTACTGAGTTAACTACATGCTGAATGAATAGGACATTAAACACTGCTCACATCAGGTAATGGGGAGGGGGGGGCAGGGGACGGGTAGCATCCAGTTTGTGGTTTATTTACAAGTTGAGCTGATCTATGTAACCTAGCTCAGCATTTTAAGGCAGGTGTTAGAAATTAGAATCATGGCAACAAAATGTTCAAGTGGCTTAAACTAATGTGATTGGCCATCCATTTGAACAGGGCTGAACATTTGCTTGTTTTTATATTAGCTGATACAAAACTGATAAAAGCAAATAGTTTTCTTCTTCTTCTTCTTCTTGGTAGTAACGTCAATAAGCAGTTCTCCATAAGCTTACAGTGGTTTTGAAAAGTCAGGTTTGTTAAATGTACTAAAGGTGAAACACGAAGCAAAGACTTGTTTCAAGTCAGATGACAATAACCAGCACACGAAGGAGAAAAACACTCAGCGAAGGGCCCCAATCAATGGGAAAACTTATAGCTCTCTAATGAAGTTTCTGGTGAAAGGGAGGACACAAAGCCACCAAGACATGAATCATTCATGGGAAATATAAAAGATAAAAGATATCTGACAATGAGCAGAACCTTGTATAGAGTGTATAAAACAAGTTTCCCCTTCTTATTTTCTGCTTTAAAACGCACAATCTCCGCTCCCAGAGCTCTGTCCAGTCTATAGAGTTAAAATTGACCACTGCTCGTCCTGCGCCACTTCAAAGTAATTTAGTCCAGAACGGAAGGCTTGGCGCTTGGACAATCTTCATGGTGTGTTAAGATTTCTATGGCAATTGGCAAGCAAGACGTTCCCATCTGAATATGTCTCAAAGAAAGCCACTTACTGACACTAAGTTGGCTATCATCAAAGACTTCATCTCTCCTAGGCAAAACGTGGCCCTTGTGGCCCTCGCGAACATTTTAAATCATCTACCTTTGTTTTCCAGGCTAGGAGAATCTTCAAACACATGGTTATTTGTATTTTATATATATCTTTTCCCATTCAGGATTTTCTTTGCTAGAGAGAATGCTCCAAAAATCTAAAGCACTGAGAAATAGCTCGAGGGTGAGAATTCTATTCTTTTAAGGAGTTGGAGATGGCCACACAAGAGGGACAGCACTGGGGACAGGAAAGGAGGAGGCCCAAAGTCCTTGAAAGCGAGGCCCAACTATCTGTAGACATGCTAGTATTGCCCTCTTGTCATTTACATCTTGCATTTTGTGGAAGTTTTTTGAGACCATAGTAGTTCATTCTACCTACCTACCATTCATACCTACCTACCTGCCCACCTACCATCTTATCTGTCTATCTATCTATCTATCTATCATCTCTTTCTCTATCAAATGGAATGAGAGATGTTCCTGCCAGAAGTATTTTTTATCCCACTTTGGTTGGAAAAAAGGACTGGGGCGTTGGAGGGGGAGATAATCTGGTTTCTCAAGTGATCATCTAAGTTAGAGGAAAGGAAAGCTGAATCCAGACACTTATTAATACTTTCAGCCTGTCAGATCACACTCCCCATCATCTACCAAAATAGACACATGGCCAGGGAAACCCACCATTCCAGGGCTGGAGGGATGGCTAAGGAGACCCACAGACAAACTGCCCTGGGGTTGCCAGCACACTTTCCCTATGTGATAAAAAACTCACAGAAATTCACCCCCCCCCCACCACGTCCACGCCCAAACAGTCCGGGGCACACACATTCACACTCGGGCACAAGTGCCTAATCAGGCAGGGAGAAGTTCAAAGGCATGTTCTTTGAAATTCAAACTACTGCTTTTATGGTACACCCACACCAAGCGTCAGGATTGCTATGGCAATGGGCTGGGCCAGGGGAGTGCTGGCAGAGGGTCCACAGTGATTCGAGACACTCTATTAAGATACAGTTGCAGTGACCTGTACTTTCATGCCAACTTAGCACACTCAATTTACACCTCATCGGAACTATATGTATTACATATAGTGTTACCCATAGAATATGACATGCACGACCTATAATAACGTATGTCTTTCCACCCACTTGTTGTTACGATCTCCCATGCAACCTCCTAGCTCTCCAGAAAGGAGAGAGGGGGACCGAGGAGAGGAGGAGAGAAAGCCGGGTGGGGGTGGGGTGGGTGCAGTTGGAGGAGGGGACAGGGCCAGGGGCGCCGGAGCTCCAGTGCCTCTTCCTTCTCTCCCCACCTAAGTACTTTTATTTGCAGAGCGATTGTTCTTTGTTTATTTAATACAAGTACTGTGTGAATGGTGAAAAATAAACACGATGAAAAATAACCAAACAGATGATTCCTCCGAGTGAAAAAGCCCGGACTTAATAAAAGTGCGAAGCAGTCACCGCTGAATGAGAAACCCTTTGAAGTGGAACTTATTATAGGAGGAATACTTCGGGGTTGCCTTAACGACGCCGCTGAATCGAAAGCGCTCGCCTTTGTCAGCGATTTGTTCTCCTTTGCTGGGGTGCCCGGAGAAATTACTTACATGGGCTGCCTTAACATGCAGCCTGCAAATCAGTAACTTTGCAGCTCAGACTTGCAGACGCCACTCGGCAACGGACAAAAAGAAGTCAGGGGGAAATGCACCAAGCTTTCACGCCGAGACTCTGGGGATGGGGGCGCACGGGCGTGTTGGGGGCGGCAGATAAGAAGTTGTATTACAACTGGCCCCCCTCACCCGGGCTCCCCACCCCGACCCCCGAGGCCAGGCCGGGCCGCGGCCGGCCGCCAAGGCCTCGGTCGGCTGCAGGGGAGGCCCGGCCTCTCCAGGGCCCTCCAGCGAGGGGCGCTCTTCCACGTGCTGGCCGGGCGCGGGACTTTCCCAGCGGTCCCGGCTATATTTAATAAGGGTCGTTTATCACCCAGGCGCTTTGAAGGGTCGCCTCCAGCCCTGTGCCCATTAGAAAGGCGGAGGTGACATTTAAACTCCGTTTTCAAGGATCGCGGGGGGATTTCAATGAAAAGGCAACTCGTTTGTCTTATGAGCCTGGAAACAACCCCCTTCTCGCTCCTTTTGACCACATGGCATAACTCAAAAACAATAGTTCAAAAGTGAAATGGCATCGTGGTGTTCACTCGGAGACAGGCCCCCATCTAGCACCAGAGAAAAGGGGTAGTCCGCAAGACAATGTGCTTTTTGTGTCCGACTCTGTCACAAGGATTGTGTTGTTTGCTTTGGACGCTGCGCCTGTTATACTTTGCTGAAAGTGCTTGTGTTAAACAAGAGTTATAAGTCATCCAAAACAACAAACATTTTGATTTTCTTTGCCTAAAGGGCTTTCCCTGGCTATGGGCACCGTGAAAAAATAATGTCCTTGCTGAGAAAGGAACACCAGTAGTAGCATTAGAAGCGGGCGCATTAAATATTGAATGACATGGGGAAAAAGAGCTTGTCGAGGGGCACTCAGCCTTAAAGTCTTTCTTCAACTTTGTCTTCGGTGGCTGCTGGACTATTTAAGATGGTATTAATTAAGGCAGCTTCGGACGCCGCTGAGCCTGCCGGCCCCTCGGCCTCACTCGCTCAATGGGCCTGTGTCCCCGCGGTGTGCTCACGCGTTGGCTGAGCCGAGTGCAAATGTCACTTCTCATTTGGAGGCTGAAGAGAAGGGCCCATCCTACATTAAGGGCAGCAGGGATGCAGTCCTCAGCAGGCGTTAAAGGAATACGAGGAGCTGGGTGAGGGGAGGAGAGGCGGGAACAAAATGGGAACATCTGCCCTCGGCCAGGGAGGAGAGTGCGCCGGCGGCGTGCACCACTTTGGGCACATTTGGGAGAGGTGCTGTTTAGCAAACAAGGGCCACGCGGGACTCGCTGGGATGGAACACTCAGTCTCTTTCATCTGCTTGTGAGTGGGGAAAATTAGAACCCCAGCCCTGCAAAAATCCATTAGGCAGTCTGGTGAGGCGTTATTTTACAAAGGGGCTAGCTTGTACAAAGAAAGACAAAAGCCTGGTGCAAACCGGCGTCTTTACTGACTTCCTCCTTCCCCTGAAGGTCCCCTTCCAAGATCACAAAGCCCAAAGGAGTTTTGCCAAGGATCTCTGATCCAATTTTACAGACGGTGAAACTGAGGGCTCAAGCAAGACTCAGGGAAGATTTTTGTCAATTTTCCCTCCAGGTATTGGAAGACCTAAGACCCAGACAGAGTGGAGTTCTGTTTAAGGGCGCCAACAGCATGCAAAATATCCCCTCCTCCTCAACTCCAAGCGTTTGGTTGAAAATCAAATGGAAGTTGATTTCAGCAGCTGGAAATTACTAACATTAAACTGGCATAGATGAAATGAGTACTTTAAGAAACTTTGTTAACTCTTAGTTCTTGACAAGGAGAGACAAGACTTGGCGGGGTATAGGGGTGCAGGGTACCCTGGGCCATTGACTTCTGCAGCCAGAACCCCCAAGGGAGGCCCTGTCTGCCGGTGTGGAGTTCCAGAAGGACTTGGGCCTTCTCTTTCATTACAAAGTTCCCGGAGGGTAGGAGGAGATGCACTCAAATGCTCTCTCCTGCCCTTGCTGCCCAGTGCAGGGGTTTAGCATCCCTAACTTCAGATCCGTTTGCAATGATTGTTTCTCCATCTAGAGGCTGTGTCCCCTCAGGGGTCCCCCAGCCTCCAGGATAAGAGGCGGTTACATTTCCTATCAAGAGCCATCGCGCAGGAGAAGCAGTTCCCACCTTCCTGCAGGGGCTGGGCTCTGTGCACGGTGGGGAGGGAGGTAGCTCGGATCTGTCAGCCAGGGCGTCGGGGCCTGCGGCCTACAGGATCCGCCCCACTGGGAGCTGAAGGTGTCGCTCTGGGGCGGAACCGCCTGGCCGGGTCAGGGAGCTGGCAGAAATGGGAGGTGGGGATGATGAGAGGACTGTGCCAGTACAACCCCCTCCTCCCACAGCAGGTCTGCAAAACCTAAGACTAGGGTTCCCATGCCCACTGTCCCTCTGGGTGATCTTTTTTGCACCTTGTTCTTCGGTCCCCTTCTTTATTACTTTTTTGCCTGAACAGGCCGCAGGCCAGGGTAAGGCATGTAAAAACGTGGCCTTTTGGCCGGAAACGTACGGCGCGCGCTCACACACACACACACGCACACACACCACAAACACACACACTCTCCCCCCCCCCCCCCACTTATGTACAACTCAACCCCCTCCGCCCCCGCCTTAGCCAGTGCACTGGGCACACTCTCGGGCTCCAGGCACCTTGCCAAGAGCGCGCGAGCACCCTGCGTGGCACACTGGCTGCAGTTCCTGCACCAAGTGGCGGGGGTGGGGTGAGGAGGGAGGGGTGGGCGGCGGTGGACGCCGCCGACTGCTGGCGGTGCGCACAAGTTCAGCGCTCAACTTCCCGCTCTTAACGAGACGCGGGATCCCTTTGGAGAGGCCCTCGGGAGCTGGCGGCGGGGCTGGGAGTGGCGTGGGTAAGCTGGCCGGCGCGGGGCGCGGGCGGCGGGGCACGAGGGCGCGACAGGAGGAGGGCGCGAGGGTGCCCGCGGCCGGCCGGGCGCTCCGAGAAGTCAGTGCGAACAGCTGTGACTTCACCTATTAGCCCCGATGTCTTTGCGAGGAGCCTGGTGGAGTTAAACAGCCCACAATGGGCGCTCTGGGGCGCCTCTAGCCTGACCTCCACCCGGGTTTAATAGTTTCATAGGAACTTCATTAAATCAATTACTTAGTGAGCACATCATCATTTATTTGTAATTAGCAGCGAGGAGCGCGTTCTCCCCCAGCCCGAGGCCCGGGTCCCAGCGGGGTTGGCGGAGTTGTGCAAGCACTTTTGTTTGCTCGAGTGTTGACTCCCGGCATTATTCGGCGCGGGTAATCTTTACATCTTAATCTAGCATTCAGGGGGCGAAGGGAAAACAAACAGGGCGCAGGCCCGAGGCCAGCCCTGCGGCCCCAGCTGCCCGCAGACCCCGGCCGTCGCTGGGCGCGCTTGGGAGATTCCGCGGCCGCTCTCCTCCCGGGCGGAGCGGGAGAGGTACCCCACGGGGGCACAGGGGCCGGGACGAGTGAGCCAGGCCCGGGGGACTCGCCGGGGCGAAGCGGAGGAGACGAGGAGCGAAAAGCGGAAGCCAGGGGCAGAGAAGCACGTCCTGCAAAGCGAGCACAAAAGGAAAGCGTCCAGGCTCGTACGTGTGTGCGGGCGGCGCTGAGGGCGACTGCGTGTATGCGCACGTGTGTGTGCGCAGGATGTGCGTGAAATCACATCCATCTCAGCTGCCGGGATGCGGGGCGGGGAGGCGAGCGCGGGCAGGAGGTGCCGGCGTGGCGCGCGAAGGCAGCTCGCTGGGAGTCCAGGCTGCAAAAGCGCTTTAATTTGGGGACTGTAGCCCCGGGCACAGCTCCGCGGCGGCCCACGAATTACGAGCGAGTGGTTAGAGAGGAGGAGGAGTTGCTGAAAGCCGAGCCAGAACCTGAGCGTGCGGAGAGACGCGAGCAGTGGCTCCGCGAGGAGTCGAGATTCCTTTCGGGTGTAACCATCTTTCCCCACACGCCGCGGCACCGGCCAAATACTGTGCAGACCATAGGGGTCTCGGGGCTCGGGCCAGAAACCGGGGCGACGGGCCCCTGCGTCCCTGGCCCGGACCTGATTTCCGCTCCAAGTTGGAGAAGTCCCTGCAACACAGGAAACGCTGGACTTCTGTGGGAGATCCCAGCTCAGGAAATGGCGAGGCCGGAGAGGGCGGGAGGGGGGGGCGGAGAGGAAGGGTCACTGAGGATCCGGATCTCCTAGGAGCGGGCGAGTGGGAACAACTGCGAGGTTAGGAATAGGCCCACGAGATACACACCACACGTGGGCTTCCAGAAGCGAGTGGTCCCTGGGGGTCCTTGAGGTGGGCCCTGTGTATCTGTGTTTTTGACAAGAGGGTCTTAAATTTCTCCACTGGTATTTGTGGCCAGGCGTGTTTGATTCAGTTAAATGTTTGGAAGTCTTGAATGTGTTAAACGTGGTTCTTGCCTTGTTGGTATCTTCTGACCTGTGGTTTCCAAACAGATTAAATCAGTGTTTGGAGTGTTTATACTCTAGTGGGCCCCAAGAGTGCGTCAGTGGGTGGCTTCTTGGTGACAGGGTCTGTCCTGGGGGAGTGGCCCAAGGCCTCTGGATTCAGCTGGTTGTGGTTGTGCTCCTGGGGGGTGGCAGCTTAGCTTGTAGAGACCCAGATCTGGGCTCTCCTGAGGCCTCCAGTCTGTTGACCAAAAACTAGTCGCAACTCGTTCTTTGGTTTCCCAGGAGGGTGTCTTAAGCCTCCAGCTTCCTCATTACCCCATTTTCCTCCTTATGTCCTAGGGTCTCACCATCCTAAACTCATTCCGTTCCTTTTTCCAGCCTCCTTTTTGTAAAGTTGACTCACTGGTCACTAGGCCCTCTACCCCAGGGTCCTATGCATCCCGGTGCCCCCTGGACACAGGGATGAGAAAGGCAGTTTGCAGCTCAGATCCTGTTTTGGAATAGGCCCCCTTGAATTGCAGAGATCCCATTGAGACCCCCAGCTGCAGCCGACCCACCCCAGGTGGTCTGAGAACTTGGGTCAGCCTGAAAAACAGGAAATGGATCCAGAGAAAGACCATCAACCCACAGGTCTGCAATCCTGGAGAAGCCCCTTTTAAATATGAAAGCACTCTGCAGCTTTGCATACTCTCTCTGCCCCTCAAGTGAGTCCAAGCTGAAGTAGTTAAACCGGTCAGGCTTCCAGAAGAATTATAAGCAACAGCAAATGTGTATACACAAAGCAAAAATACGATTTTTAAAAATATATCTCCAAAGACTGTAAACACAGAGTCAACATGTTTCTGCTGTGATATAATGAATACCTGTGCATATTAAATGTATATTTGATCGAATAAGTCTACACACACACGCACACACACACACACACACACACACACTATTATAGCACATTTAAATCCAACTTGGCAAATTATGAGGGCCTACACATTCTGGACCTAACCAAATTTAGGACAGCCTTGAAGGAAACAAAACTGCATTTAAAATAAAATTAAAATGTAATTCTCCCCTGAGTTCTCTCTCTACTTCTCCCCCCAACCTCCAACACTGTTTTTGTTTTATTATTATTTTTTTAGTGTTTATTTTTGAGAGAGAAAGAGTGAGTGAGCGGGGGAGGGGCAGAGAGAGAGGGAGACTCAGAATCCAAAGCAGTCTCCAGGCTCTGAGCTGTCAGCACAAAGCCCAATGCGGGGCTTGAACCCATGAGCCATGAGACCATGACCCGAGCTAAAGTTGGATGCTTAACCAACTGAGCCACCCAGGCACCCCTATTTTATTATTTTTTAAAATTTATTTATTTATTTTGAGAGACAGAGAGAGAGAGCCCGAGAGCAAGGGAGGGGCAGAGGATCTGAAACAGGCTCCATGCTGACAGCAGAGAGCCTGATGCAGGGCTCGAACCCACGAACTGCAAGATCATGACCTGAGCTGAAGTTGGACTCTTAACCAACTGAACCACCCAGGTGGTTAAACACTATTTAATAAAATAGCATCATTTGGAAAAAGGAAGGAAAGGGAGACAGGCATTTTATGAGCTGGCAGGGAATTTGGTGAAGTGGTTGATTTAGAAAATCTGGATGCTGGCTGCAAAATTTTCTTAGTGATATTCAGATTATGCATCTTTCTCCCTGCTCCAAGTCTTAACAGCCTAACAGCTTTTAACCCATTAACTGGCTCACATCTCAGGCTCTGTTCTGACTGCCTTTATTGGGCTGCACCCTGGGGCCATCCCACCTAAGGCCTTACCTCAGCAGTGTGAGCCTTGTGCTGTGCTCCCCACCTTCTTCCAGTGGGGCTCCCCTTACAGGCTGTGTCGGATCCTCCTGGCTGGCTCCCCTCTTTTGCCTGGGGTCTTTGCCACTGGGCCCATCAGCCTGAAAACTATTAGGCATCATGTTAATAGGCACCATGTTCTCTTCTGTCCTTTTCTCTGTGGAGGGATCCGAACAGGTTTCTCATACTGGCTATGGGTTTCATCTTCCCCATCTGCAGGAAGAAGAATGGGCACTGACATGTTGTAGGTGAAAAGCTGGGCCAAAGTCTGTGTGAGGGGACTCAGGAGCTCATGGCTGCCTGGGGGTAATGAAGTGTAATGGAAATTGAGGGGAGGGCCCAGGGAGACTTGGAATGGGAAAGATTATGCCAATGTTTATCTCCTTGCAGGGGAAGAGGGCAGGGGTTTGAAGGCTCTGGCCACTTTTTTTTAAAAGATTTTATTTTTAAGTAATCTCTATACCCAACTCTAGGCTCGCATTCGCAGCCCTGAGATCAAGAGTCACATGCCCTACCAACTGAGTGAACCAGGTGTCCCATGCTCTGGCCATTTCTTAAATAAACTGACCCCAAAGAACAAGCATTAGCAAAACCTGTGGCATGCATCCAATGTCTGTTGTGTTACTGAGAGAAGCTTCTGGGTAGGCGCTAGCCTCTGACTGGGCCACCTCTTTCTGCCTTCAGATGCAACAGCTTTGGTGGTTCCCAGGTTCTCTTTCTTGGACCAGTGTGAGGCAAAATCACAGATTCTAGGCAAGTGGTTCTTGGGAAAGAGGAACCCCAAAAGACAGAGGCGAGTCCAGGAAAAACATTGTGAGCTAGCCAGAGCCACCCCTCACCCCCCCGCCCCCCACTCCCTCTGTTATTTGTAACTCTGACTCTCTAGATCCTTTCTTTCCATCCCATGAATCAGAGGGCTGGCAGGGGGGTGGGGGTGGGGGGTCCAGCCACAGAAATGCGCCTCAAAAAAACTTGTGTCTGTGGCCAGGGAGATTGGAACGTTGATTTTCTGAGGTTCCTCCGACTTGAATGGTGCTGGCCAGGAAGGAGTGGAGAAATTGCATCATGAAAAATGTCATTCTTGGTTCCTTAAGTTTCCTTTTGAGGTTGGAACGGGATTTTCATGGGTAGGCTTCTCTGGGCTGCTTGGGTGTCTGGGGAAGTGCAGACACAAAACTTCCCATTTTCTTTTTCTTTAAAAATTGTATTTTTAAGTAATCTCTACACACCCAACGTGGCTCAAACTCACAACCAGAGATCAAGAGTCATAAGCCCCATTGACTGAGCCAGATGGCTGCCCCCAAACTTTCCATTCTCTTAAGGGCACAGAAAGCCCAGCATGGCTGGTTCAGCCTCGGGTGGGTAGTGTTGGGAGCTCCAAGTTCTGGGGACATTATCCATTATTCACGTGCTTTTCTGCTCCCATTTAAAAAATTCTTGTAAAATAAAAGTTGGACACTCAACTGACAGAGCCACCCAGGAGCCCCCATGTGAGCCATTTTTAAGTATACCGTTCTGTGGCATTAAGTACATTCACAGTGTTGTGTACCCATCGCCATCCATCTCCAGAACTTTGTCATCTTCCCCAACAGACTGTATACCCATAAAACATTAACTCCTCTTTCCCCCCCTCCCTCTAGCTGCCCATAGCCTCTCTTCTACTTTCCGTCTCTGTGAAATCTAACTGCTCTACGTGCCTCATGCAAGTGGAACCCTACAGTATTTGTCGGTCTGTAGCTGGCTTATTTCACTGAGCATAATGTCCTCAAGCTTCATCCGTGTTGTAGCAAGTGTCAGGATCTCTGTTCCTTTTTATGGCCGAGTGATATTCCAGGGAGTGCACATATGACATCTTGTTTATCTGTTCCTCTGTCAGTGGACATGTGGGTTGGTTTCACCTCTTGGCTACTGTGAATAATGCTGCTGGGAGCACAGCTATGCTTGCATGCTTTTATATGTTCATATACCTATATAATATACCTTTTTATGAACCAACGTAAAACACTTTAAAGGGGAGTTCCGGCCAATAATTTAAATATCAGATTTCTCCCTTGGATCTGGCTTTCTGAGGTCAACCAAGTGCAGCCAGAATTCAAGGGAGAGCCAAAGCATTGTTTTCCAATTCCCTGGTATTCCCGTGTGTGTGTGTGTGTGTGTGTGTGTGTGTGTGTGTCCAGCCCTACCCAGCGCTGCTGCTTCAGAGGAACTATTAACACATTAATATTATCAATAGCAGGCAGTGCCTGAGCCATTAGGGATTTATGAAAACATCTGAAGCCAGTCGTTTCAAAGCGCTGATTTGTTTTATAGTCAGTATTACATTTTATGACAGGCTCTTTTACCAGCAAAATGAGCGTATAAGCATCATACACAGCTCAGTAGACGGAGACTGGTGCCCTGCGCTGCCCTGCGAATTTGTGTTCCAGATCCCTTGGGAAGCATCTGCAATGTGCAGACAAGTACTGACCTTTGGCTGGAGGGTCGGCCCGATCTAGATGGGGAGTGTGCCCCCCTTACTTTTTAGCTGTAGAAAAAACTATAGCTCCATCCCTTGTCTGTCCTTTCCCTCAAACTTCAGACAGAATAAGAGAGCCAGTATCCAGTAGACCAAGGCCATAAAGAAACGTTTGCCTGGCCACTTCTGCTTTTCTGTTGTGATTTTTTTGGTCTTTCTTGATTTTTCAGAGCTTCACAGGGCAGATTCCCTAGTTGTAGTTAAGGTAGTCTCAGCCTGGCTCAGAAGGTGGTGCCTAAGGAGAGCAACAAACAGGTTCGGTGTGTGTTTCTCAGCTTCCCTCAAACTCCCTCTGCATTCAGACCTCTACCCAAGAAGATTCTGGAGTGAAGGTTGACAGGGTGCTAGGGAACCACAGTGGCTTGGAGGGAAAGAGCACATCTCCCCTCCTTCCACCTTTACCACAAAGCTGGGATTTGTGGGCCCCCTCCCATGGGGCTCTTCTTTGGGAGGGAGATAGCTCTAGAAAGTTCCTTCTCAGCATTCCCAGGGAGCAGAGTTTGTAATATTTTACAGCAGCTGTTTAACATTTCCCTACCTAGTTATTAAACACGAAAGGGAGTAAATTAAAATGGCAAAGTAAAATGAAATAAAAGGCGTCTTTTCTTTCTGTAAAGAGACAACACCTAATTAAGGAATATTTGAATCCCACAAAAATGCAGACTCTCATGGGTGACATAAAACTTCTTTTAAACCAGGAACAAAACCCAGAAAATTGGGGACAGACCCAAGAGGTAGTCCTTTACAACAGAAAGCTCCTTCCTCCATAGACTTTTGACTTGTTTCTCCCTTCCTTTTTCCCCCTTCCACAGTCCTGGGGGAGGACTAAACTCAAGTGAGTCCTTTGAGTCAAGGTTTCTGGGCTGTGGCCAGCCACCAGCCCAGCTGCTGGTCCCCCAGCCCCTGCCCCCACTTCGCAGTCCCCCACTAATCGTCCCTCCCAGCTTTTCTCTTTGGCCCTGCTCTAGGTTTTTGGATTTATTTTTGGTTTTGGTTTTGTTTTGCAACACTTTTTCTAACTCCCCCCATCTTTTTGAGGAGCTTCCTGAAAGGACCCCTCCCTCCAATCTCCCACTCCCCTCAACCTCCTAGAGTGGGGACAATGGGACCGTCTTCCTTTTTCTTATCTTGTTCTCGATTAGATACCAGAAGCTTTGGCCTCTGTCACTAATTCCACCCTGGGGCCCACCTTCTCCCACTGGCTCTGGTCTCCTTGTGACACCAGAAGCCTGGCTTTGGCCTTTGCTCTCGGCCATTGTGGGGCTGCCCTTTACTTAGGAACTCTGTCTGGGACACCTGGCAGGAATAGAGGTCAATGAGTGTAAGGGGCTCCCAAACCCACCCAGGTGGAAGGAGCTGCCTAAGCTTGGGCTGGAAACCTGCCTCCTGCCTCTGTTTTGCTCTGGCAGCCTTTGGTGGGGAGGGGACAGCAAAGGCCTAGAGCACTACGGGGCTAGGACGCAGTTCTTCCTATGGTAGCTGCTCAGTTCCTTCGTTCTCCAGGGAGCTATTCTTTTAGGAGAGTATCGTTCTTGCTGTTCAGTCCCGTCACTGGAGTGAAAGAAAGGAAAGGACAGGGAGGCTAAAAATATGTGGATTGGCATGTCTTGAAATGTCTGCAAGTTCAAGAAATGCTCAGTCATGCCTCCTCTCGAGTTTGACTTCGATGGCTTGCAAGTCCTGCAGAATTTTCCGCAGCATCCCAGTGCAGACGATGGAGCCGGAGGCTCCCAGGTTCCTGCTTATTAGACTAAACAGTAGAAGGAAATCAGTTTTTCCTTTCAAGAAACAAGGAGAGGCTGTTTTGCTGGCATTTCCTTTTGGGGATAGAGCCTGTGTCCGGCTTCACCGTAGAAAAGAGTGGACACGGACACTCCCAGCGTGGTGGGAAGCAGTGCTGGCTGCCTCCAGGCGTCTCCCTTCTCTCTGCTTTGAAACATGTAGCTAGAGAAAGTTCGAGTTCTTTACTTCCTTTCCTCTACATTAAAATGCTTTGCATGTAATATCTGTGACTAGAACGGTGGATGGTGTTTTTAGGAAAAGAATCACAGTAATGGAGATATCTGACATCTCTGTGATACGTCCCTAACCCCTGGAGCCTTGCACATGCTCTAACTCAGCCTAGTTAGACTGCTCTAGAATACAGTGGGCAGGCTCTAGTTCTCTCCTTCCAGGGGACAGGGGTGAACTCACAGTGTAGTAAGGGTAGAACCAGATGAGTTCCAGTCCTTTTTTTTTTCCCTAACCAAAGCATAATGGACAGGAATTAAAAATAACAACAACTAGAAAGAAAGTGATATTGTGATTTGGTGACCAGCTCTCTCTCAAGTTTTCTTTTTCCTTTAGGTTTTTTTTTTTTTTTTTTTTTGAGAGAGACCGCACATGAGCAGGGGAGGGAGGAGGGAGGGAGGGAGGGAGGGAGAGAGAGAGAGAGAGAGAGAGAGAGAGAGAGAGAGAGAGAACCTTAAGCAGGCTCCATGTGCGGCTCAAACTCACGAACCATGAGATCATGGTCTGAGCCAAAATCAAGAGTCGGATGCTTAACCGACTGAGGCACCCAGGCGCCCCTCTCATGTTTTCTGATGTAATAGGCTGAGCAGAGAAGATGACCATGGCCCCATCAGCGGCTCTCAAAAAAAAAAAAAATCTTTCTTTACACAGATGGGTGAACCGGAAAAAATGGATGTTTGTCCAACACTACTCCTAAGCAGCACTCCAGGCCACAGTGCATCTTCTTTGATGTATAACGTAACCTTTCCATTGAGAAGGCCCTCATCGTCCTTTTCATTGAACTTCACCTTATCTCAAAAGTCAGCCTTCCACCATCCCCATTTGGTCCTGGGTGGTCACGCCTTCCTTTGGGTAGCAGAGGCCAGACCTGTAGTGTCGTCCAGGGCCGTGCGCTTCCCATAATATAACTCATTTAAATCCACAGCAAGCTGCGAAGCAGATGCTTTTGTTATCTCCATGTTGTAGATGAGGAAGCTGAAACACAGAGAGATGAAAAGGCTGGTTCAAGGTCACACAACCAGAAGTGGCTGAGCTGGGATTCGAGTCCCGCTAGTCTGGACTCCGGAGTCCACGCCTCTCACCCTTACACGATGCTGCCTTTCAGCCCTGACCCTGCCGAGCATCTCACACACACTATCTCACAACTCAGAGAGTGCCCTTCACCACATGACGCCTCACCATCTCCTTACAGCACGTGGACCGTTCTGCCTAAAGTGTGTAAAAACACGTTTTATCCTTCTTAAGCAATTGTAAGCTGCTTGAGAGTGGCGACTGTGGTAATCAGCTTTAAATGTTCTGGGTACCTATTGCTTATACAATGTAATAATAGGTACCCACACATATTTTTGGAATCGAGCTAAATCAACTGAAAGTCATTTGTTTCCCAGGGATTCCTTGAGTACCAACTATGCAACAAGCACTTACTAGGCCCTGGTGAGCTAGTCAGATAAGATTTCTGCTGTTAAGAAACTTAATTTTAGTGAGGGAAACGTGATGAACAGATAAAACAAGAGAATTACCAGGTAGTACATTTGGAAAATTAAAATAGGCTATGATAGAGAGTGACAGGGTGCAGGCACTACTTCAGAATAGGGGGTCAGAAAGAACTTCTCTGGGTAAATAAGATCTAAGGCAGGCTGTGAATGACTAGAAGGAAAGAGACATGCAGAGAGTAGAGAAAGAGCATTCGAGGCCAAGGGAATAGCTTGTGCAAAGGCTCTGAGGCAGGAAGGAGATCGCTGACCAATTCCTTTAGCAGTTTGCAGGATTTCTCAACCTCAGTACTTGTCTTAGTCAGCTTGAGCTACTATAACAAATTAGTATGGACTAGGTGGCCTAAACAACAGACCTTTCTTTCTCACAGTTCTGGAGGCTTAGAAGTCTAAGATCAAGGCTCTAGCAGAGATGGTGTCGAGTGAAAGTCTCTTCCTATTTTGCAGATAGTTGCCGTCTTGCTGTGTCTGCACACGGCAGAGAGTCTCCTTCTCTTCTTTTAAGGGCATTAATTCCATCATGGGGGCCCCACCTTTGTGATCTCATTTAAATCTAATTATTTCCCAATGGCCCTACCTCCAAATATCACCTTGGGGATTAGGGCTTCAACCTATGAATTTGGGGACATGCAAATATTCAGTCCACTATTGGCATTTGGGCCAGATAAGTGCTTTGTTGGGGTGGGGGTGGGGCTCTCCTTTGCCTTATTGGACATTTAGCAGTGTTCCCTCTGCTCCCCACCTCACCACCTCTAAACATTAGATGCCAGGAGGAATCCATTCCCCTCTAAACTTTAAAGTCAAACAATGTCTCCTGGACTATTGCCAAATGTCCCTGGAAGACAAAGTCCTCTCCAGTTGAGAACCACTAAATTAGAAGCTGGCCGGAGTGGCTGGAGTGTCTGGAATATAGTGAGTAAGGTGGCTGTGGTTCAAGATGAAGTTGAAGAGACAGGCTGGGCTCAGATCATGTGAGGAGTTTAGATGTTATTGGGGATTCATTGAAGGGGGTTAAGCTGGGGCATGGAATGGTATAATTTACTTTGGGGGAGGTAGTTATGCTGGGGGCAAGAGGAGAGCAGGAAGTCCTGGGAGCAAGCTATTATGGTGGTCCAGGTGATGGGAATGGAGACAGAGGGCTGTCTCCAGGGTATGCCTCAGATGACGAACTGACAGCACTCGCTGAATCAACAGTAAGAGGTGAGGGAGAGAAGCGTCGAGGATTTCAGTCCAGCAACGGGCTGGGGACCAGTGCCATTAGAAAGGCCTTACCTGGTTTGGGACAGAAAGTCATTAACGTAGAGGCTGCAGCTGTGGGTTTGGAAATCTGGGGCATGTTGATGTTTATTGGTATTTAAAACTATGTGACTGAATGAGATCATCTAGGGGTCCTGTGTGAATGGACAAGAGAAGGGAGCCCAGAGTGGAGTCCTGAAGACATTTTAGCAGGTGGAGGAGGAGCCAGAGAAAGATCCAGACAGAGCTCTTTGTGAGTGAGGCAAAGGTGGTGCCATGGACGTCAAAAGTTTATCAAGAAGGTTGATGGGTGACATGGGGCTCGTTGATCACTTTCATATGGACAGTCTGTGTGGGAAGGTAAGGGAGGACAGCTGACTGGGCAGGTGATCTGAAGGAATAGAGTGATCCAGAAACCTTCCAAGAGGATGGCCATGAAGGGAGCAGAGTATGGGGCAGTAGCAGGTGGCGGCCAGGATCACAGGAGTTTTCTCAAGATAGGAGGCATCCCAACGTGCTTGCATGCTGGTGCAAGTGGCCTACTGGGGGTTGGGGGAGACCGAGGAAGACCAAGGACGCAGGGGCAAGAGGGGATACTGCAGGAAGAAAGTCCTTGAGTGGGATCCAGAACCCAAGCCGGGGTGGGGGCCAGCGGGGTTATTTTTTAATAAAATTATTGTGTTAAAATGTCTGTAACATTCGCTATTTTTTCTACCTCTAAGTGTACCATTCAGTGATATTATTAATTAGATTCATAACACTGTTCAACCAGATTGTACTAGTTCCAAAACTTTGTCATCACCCCAAACTGTAACCATTAAGCACTAATTCCCTATTCTCCCTTCCCCCAGAGAGAGGTGGGGTTTTTATTATTATTATTATTAAGTGGAGTATTTTTATTTTGTGGACAAAAAGCGTTAAGGTAGGTATCTTGGGTATCTGCAGTTGAGGTGGGTATCCTGAATGACCCATGCAGGGAAGTTGACCTAAGCCAACTCACTCAAGCTTGTATCCTTCTGTCCTGATGGACACACTGGCGGCTCATATGCGGGCCATGTTGCTGGATCACCCCGTGCGGATTCAGCAGACGAGGCAAGAGCGAGAGTCCTGGCCAGTTGTCCCCAGATGGCCCCAGTAGAGCTGCTGGTGACCCATCTTGCTCTCTCAAATGCAGGGAGCCAGGTGGCGAGAGAGTTTTTGATAAAAGGAGGACATCTCATCCCTAATAACAGGAAGGAAGGCACAGCGCAGGGTAGGGGTGGTGGTTTTGTCATTGGGAAGAGGAGGGAGTCTCTATTTTCTCACTGAGGCTTGAGAGTGAGCAGGGGGGTAAGAGTGTAGGAGGAGATGGGGGAAAGTGTGCAGAGTCATGTGAAGAGCGGGGAAAGTGCGAAACCAGGGAGTATGCTAGGGTTGATGGCCTGTGTCAAACGTCCACTTGCTGTTTGTTCCCTTGAATTAAAGTGACAGCCAACAGCCTTGAGTAGTTTGTTTTTTAAACTCTTTTGTTATTGTGGTAAAATATACATGACATGAAATTTACCCTTTTAGCCATTTTCAGGTGTGCAGTTCAGTGGCATTAAGCACATTCATGTTGTTCCAACTTTCACCACTGTCCTTCTCCAGAACCTTTCTATCACCCCAAGCTGATGCTCTGCTCCATAAACAGTAACCCCCCCCATCCCCCAAAGCTCCTGGGAACCATAGGTGGTGTGCTTCTCACCCAGCATGTTGGGGTACAGACACGGTTGGGTACACAACCGAGTTACCTCAGCCTGATGAGGAGGACAGAAGGGGGAGCAAGGGTGTTAAAGGCATTTTGTGAGGCAGAGGCCATGACGGTGGCCCAGGTAACTCAGGCAGGGCAAGCAGGGGATGGGAGGGCAAGAAGAGGGACCACTGGTGTCTGTGAAGTCCAAAAGGTGGTGCTGTCTCCTTTCCTCTCTTGTGACGCCGTGGATGACATAAGTCAAACCTCATTTCGGCTTTATTAATTAATATGGTTCCCTATTGCTCTTGACATCCCTAAAGAATGTTCTGCACAAGAGCCCGCAGTGGCCACTTGAGGCACCTGGCCTTACCCCCTCCCCCGAAATGCTACAGGTCCCTAGGATACATGCACCCAATTAGGTAAGAGAAGAGGCATATGGTGTTTATTTGGGGAAAGAGGTACATTTTCTATGAATAGCATAGCTATGTGAACAGACAGGCTGACAGATGATTCCACTTTATCTGATCACACAATATGGGCATCCACACGGTGTGAAAACCCCCAAAGCTTCAGGAACTTGCAAACGTCCTTGCTTTTATGTATCTCAGCCCTTGCTTCTCCCTTCAAGACTGAAGTGGAGGTAGAAAGGCCCTTTCTCAGATGCTGTGGACTCTCTGCTCTGAGACTCCCTCAGACCTCATCTCTTTGGTGCTTTTCACATCCTGGGCTCTTTTCTGCATCATTGATGAAATCATCTCTTCTTTGCAATACACCGATGATCCTTTCTGATCAATGAGTTTTTCTGATTTTGCCTATTTATATATATATATTTGGCCTCCGACTTTTGTTCCTGAAAGATGCACTGCACTGTGTACAAGGCAACATCTTAGAAGGGAACAGTGTTCTGGGCCATTCCCACAGCACAGGTGCCCTTGATGAGGAGGCAGAAAGACACAGGGGGTGGTTTTTCCACATATGGGAGAAGCTGAAGGAGGTCACACCTTATATCATGACATTGATAGATAAACCTAGTCCCACATGAATGGTATTTTCAGGAACGTTTTAGAAGACATAGGAGGGCTTCAGAGAGGGAGAGAGAATCTTAAACAGTCTCCGCACTAGGTCTGGAGCCTGACATGGGGCTTGATCCCAGGACCCTGGGACCACGACCTGAGCCGAAATCAAGAGTTAGACGCTCAACCAACTGAGCCACCCAGGCACCACCCCTCCCCCCATTTTTTTTAAATTTGAGAGAGAGAGAGTGAGCATGCACGAGGCACAGAGAGGGACAGAGAGAGAGAGAGAGAGAGAGAGAGAGAGAGAGAGAGAGAGAATCTTAAGCAGGCTCCGCACTAGATGTAGAGCCTGAGTTGGGGCTCGATCCCATGATTCTGGGATCATGACCTGAGCTGAAATCAAAGAGTCAGACACTCAACCAACTAAGCCACCCAGGTGCCCCAGTTACAAGTTTTTCCAATAACGTAGCATTATTTTAATTAGATTTACTCGGTATCTAAGTGATCACGATCGTCTTTGGCTGTGAGTAATAGGAATCTGAACAACCAGGTCTGTACAGGTGAGGAAGGAAGGAATGGCAGGAAGGGCAGTGGTGGGCAGTGGAGGGCCACGCTGGTGGGTTGGACCGGCCTTGGGGAGCTCTTTCGCCTTCCAGCTGTGCTGCCCTTAGGGTGTGCCTGTCCTCCTCTGAGAAGGCTGTTGTACTTTCCAGAATCAGCTCTGGGTCCTAGGCAGGAAGAACGGAGATGGAAAAAGAGCAAAGGACAAGCAAAAAGCTTTGCAAATCGAAATGGCACAACTCCTGGGGCAGAGAAGCTGCAAGTTGAGCACAATTATGCATGCTATTGCCCTTCAACCAGCAGTCACGCTTCTAGAACTCTGTCCCAAGCCATACATACAAAAGGCATAATACAAAAGGACTCACGCATAAGATTACTTACTGTGGAATCATTGGTGATTAAAAAACAACCCTGGAAATCATCCAGGTGTTCGTCAGTAGGGGAGTGTTCTGACATAGTATAGCCACACAATCAAATACTGTGCAGTAAAAAAGAAAGAGGAAGATGTCGGGTGATCTCCAAGATTCCAGAATATGAAATAAAGAATGAGAATAGCGCAGATATCAATGTAGATATGTTGATATATATCCTTTTTTTAAGTTTATTTATTTTGAGAGAGAGAAGAAAGAGCAGAGAAGGGGCAGAGAGTGAGGGAGAGAGAGAGCATCCCAAGCCCGACTGGGAGAGCCTGATGCAGGACTTGCTCTCACAAAACATGAGATCATGACCTGAGCTGATAACAAGAGTCTGACGCTTGGGGCGCCTGGGTGGCTCAGTCGGTTAAGCGGCCAACTTTGGCTCAGGTCATGATCTCAAAGTCCGTGAGTTTGAGCCCCGCGTCGGGCTCTGTGCTGACAGCTCAGAGCCTGGAGCCTGTTTCAGATTCTGTGTCTCCCTCTCTCTGACCCTCCCCCGTTCATGCTCTGCCACTCTCTGTCTCAAAAATAAATAAACATTAAAAAAAAAAAAAAAAAAAGAGTCTGACGCTTAACTGCTGAGCCACGCAGGCGTCCTGATATATATCCGTTTATACATGCACGTGCCCCCCCCACCCCCACCGCTGCCCAAACGCGCAAGCACACGCATGCGCTTATACTTGCAAGGAAACAGGAAAAAGAAACAACTAGAGAAGTAGAGGGGAACAGAGCGGGTGAGGCAGGGAAGGAGGTGAGACAGCTCTGAATGTACCTTGTTTCACACTTTTGACTTTGAAATCATGTAAATGCTTGCGTCTCCAAAACCTAACATAAAAAAGTGTTTGAAAAAAGAAGCCTCACTTAGACATTTTCTCTTTCGGTGCCTTGGTTAGACTTGGGTTGCAAGGCCACACCGGGGGGTATGAGAGGTGAGTATTTTACTGGGCAGGTGGCCTTTTGGAGCCCGAGCAGGAATCAGTAAAATAGGAAGAAGGGAGGGGATGAGACCTTGGGCAGCAGCACTCTGGGTCTGCCAGACCAGCCCGTGTGCCAGGTCTCAACCCCTCGGGCTGTGAACATCCGTGGTTGTGACTGCTTCAGGCCTGTGCTAATTGGACAGCCACCACTGCAGTTGTGCAAAGGGTCCACGCGAACCCTGTGCCGCATTTCTTACCTACAGGCCAGGGAGGGGGGTGCCCGTTGTCATCATCCTCTTTCTGTACAGCAGGAAACCGAATGTAAGGCCACCGAGTCACTTGCCCAAGGCAGCGAGTGGCAGAGGACAGAGTGAGCCCTCCATGTGCTGCTGTGGCCCAGCGTCCGGCCCCACATGCAGGTGATGCCTCCTGGCCACCACCAGCTGAATACTTCACCGTGACCTCACACATTCTCTTATAAAAAGTGATCTGCAAACTATCACATTTAAAAGCATCTAACAATTCCCCTGCTAGATCCATCCCCACAGAGCTGAATGCAGGGACTCAGTCAGATGTCTGCCTGCCCGTGTTCACGGCAGCATTATTCACAGCAGCCAGAAGGTGCAAACAGCCCAAATGACCATCAGCAGATGAACGGACAAACGCAGTGGGGGCTCTCCATACCAGGGGATATTATGCGGGCGTTACAAGGGAGGAAGTTCTGGGAAATGCCATAATGGGGAAGGACCTTGAGGACAATACACAGAGTGAAATAAACCAGCCACAAAAGGACAAATATTGTCTGAATCCACATATATGAGGGACCAAAGTGGTCAAATTCATAAAGACAGAAAGGATGGTGGTTACCAGGGGCTGGAAGGAGAGGGGAGTTGTTGTTTAATGGGTACAAAGTTTCAGCTTGAGATGACAGAGTTCTGGAAATAGATGTGGTGATGGTTGTACAGCATTGCCAATGTACTTAATGCCACTGAAGCATACACTTGAAAATGGTTTAAAACAGGGGCGCCTGGGTGGCTCAGTCGGTTGGGCGACCGACTTCAGCTCAGGTCACGATCTCATGGTCTGTGGGTTTGAGCCCCACGTCGGGCTCTGTGCTGACAGCTCAGCCTGGAACCTGCTTCGGATTCCGTGTCTCCCTCTCTCTCTCTGCCCCTCCCCCGCTCACACTCTGTCTTGTCTCTCTCAAAAGTAAGTAAACATTAAATAAATGGTTTAAAGTGATAAATTTTATATTATATATATTTTACCACAGTTTTTTAAAAAAAGTATTATTGTGGGGGGCCTGGGTGGCTCAGTCGGTTGAGCGTCTGACTTCAGCTCAGGTCACGATCTCGCGGTCCGTGGGTTTGAGCCCCGCGTCGGGCTCTGGGCTGATGGCTCAGAGCCTGGAGCCTGCTTCCGATTCTGTGTCTCCCTCTCTCTCTGACCCTCCCCCGTTCATGCTCTGTCTCTCTCTGTCTTAAAAATAAACGTTAAAAAATTTTTTTTAAAAAGTATTATTGTGAGCAGAATAATGTCTGTGACAGTATGAAAATTAATTTGCTCTCTAGGGACATTTGGCAATGTATGGGAACATTTTTTTTCACTTAAAAAAAATTAATAGAGGGACACCTGGCTGGCTCAGTCAGTAAAGCATGTGACTCTTGATCTTGGAGTTGTGAGTTCGAGCCCCACTTTGGGTGTAGAGCCTACTTTAAAAAAATAAGAGGGTTCACTCTTGGTGTTGTATATTCTGTGGACTTTGACAATTCTATAAGGACATGTATCCACCATTATGGTATCATTTAGAATAGCTTCACTGTTTGAGAAATCCTCGGTGCCTGCCTTTTCATCCCACTATTCTCGCTAACTCCTGGTGACCACTACTCTTTTCACTGTTTTCTGGTGACATTTTTGGTTGTCATAGCTGAGAGGTTGGGATGCTACTGGCATCTTATGGGTAGAGGCCAGGGATGCTGCTAAACGTCCTACAAGGGGCAGAATAGCCACCATAACAAAGAATTACCTGGCTCAAAATGTCAATGGTACCAAGGTTGATAAATCCTGATGCAGAGGCCAAGCCTGGATTTCCTTAATCAATGACTCTGTGGGGGTACATAATAGATACTCAATAAATATTAAATGAATGAACATTTACAAGAGAAGCATTTGAATAAATTAGAGAGAACTACTCCTGAGTTTACATAAGACAGAAAATAAGCAAAAGAAAACATCATCTAATAAAATTCAGGTCCTGTAGCTCCCCAGTTTGGTGGGGTGGGAAGGTAGGGAGAGGGCATTTTGACAAGGAGAATGCCATTTTCTTTAATCACCATGCATGCAGAATACATGTACCACATGTGATAGAGTTTGTGTGGACCCGGTTAGTGGTCCAGCAGCATTAGGGATGAATTATATGACTTGCAAAATATCTGGGTCTGTACTGTTTTCTCTGTAAGACAGAGGAGACCTCGCTAAGTATTTCATATAGCACAGAAGCACATTTTGGTACCTTCTCTTTTGTTTTATGAAGCATCCCAGAGATTCAGAAATGAAGAAAGGTGGGGGGTGGCAAGCTCCTGAACACCACTTGAAAAGTGCTTTTTTTTTTTTTTTTTGTCCTTGGAGAGTTTTTAATACAGTATATTGAAGAACTGTCAGGGAGATAACAGAAACGAGAGACTTTTGATATTTAGTTTGAAACAAAGCACAGAGACATGAAATTCAAATACAATAAAGGGAGGGATTTCAAAAGAGCAGGTGGGCCACATTTCCCGGGTTTTACTCTCACATATCAAACAAAGCCCAACTTAGAAGACCACTGCCAGTCTGCTGTCCTGCTCTGCCAGGGGACTGTGCACGTTGGCACCAGGAGGCAGTGGGAGGCCCCGTTACCTTTTGGTGTATTCAGTCCCTTAGTCAGGGGAACTTACCCTCACTCAGATGTGGTCAAGGGTATTTTCTGTACCCTGAAATTGGTCTGTGCGCCTGGTATTCTCAACTTTCTTTGACAACCTCAGGTCCCACCGACACTTGTCTTCTACATGAGTGAGGTGGGTGGAGAGGCAGGCCCACAAGCAGGGCAAACAGTTCAAGTTCGTGCCAAGAAAAGTAGGACTCTGATCACAGGAAGGTTCAGAGGGGAGGCCTGTATGCAGAGGAACTGTGAACCACACAAAAACAAGCTGATTTTTCTAACACAGTGTTTGCAAAGTGCTCTGGGAACACTGAAGGCAGGACATCAGAGACAGCGTCAGGGAGGAGGTGACTGCACCTTAGGTCCTGAAGGATGAGTAAGAGTGGAAGCAGGCAGGAGTAGGGGAATGTTCCAGGCAGTAGGAACATCCATGAAAATCCTCGGGGTCGTAAGTGGACAGCTGTGTTGGACGTTTAGTGGGGATGAAGGTTGGGAGCTGGTGGAGGTAATGAGGCTGGGCAATAAATTGGAGCTCGACTATGAAGGACACTTACAGATTCAAATGCAAAACTAAGGTCAGGGATGCGCAGTCGCACAACCCTGGGGGGCGCTGTTCACAGCCTAGCCTAAGTGAATGGGGCCGTAGTGTAATGGCATGCATGGCCTGTGTGACTGCATCTGCTGGCTCAGCTAGTGGTTGTTGAAGGATTACTTCTAGAAGGTACACAGCACTGTGTATTTTATGTTATTTAATTCTTAAATTACTCCATGAGGTAGATTCTGTTTTCATTCCCCTTGAGATGAGGAAACTGCAGCACAGAGGTTAGCCTGCATGGCTATGAAGTGGTGGGATTGGGATTTATCCAGGCAGTTTGCCTTCCAAGCCCAACCTTTGTCACAGATGGCACTCACAGGAAGTGACCTTTTATGACACACTAGGGTAAATGCCACAGCTGCTCACAATCTGAAGGGCCTCGGCCCAGGGACTCCTGGGTCCCAGGCTGTACCCTGGCCACCCTGATGGCGGAGGGGGTGCTCGGGGTCTTGGCACACCTGTGCCTCATTTCCACAGCACACCTGTGGGGCAGGTGGACCTCAGCTCTAGAGAATATGCTTGGAGTCGCTTTTTCAGCTAAATTCTGGTTACATTACAATTAAGCTCTCAAATGGGGTGCAGGAAAAAAATCCTACTTACTTTAGGGTCCTGGAGAGTTGATTCTCTTGTTTTGTAGTTTGGGTTTTTTTTTTTTTTATTAAAAAAAATTTTTTTTTAATGTTTATTTATTTATTTTCGAGAGAGAGAGTGCAAATGGGGAGGGGCAGTGAGAAAGAGAGACAGGGAATCCGAAGCAGCCTCTGCATGGTCCGTGCAGAACCCAACTTGGGGCTCGAACCCACAAAAGGTGATATCATGACCTGAGCTGAAATTGGACACCCAACCAACTGAGCCACCCAGGTGCCCCTATATTTTTTTACTGTTTATTTTTGAGAGAGATAAAGAGCACGAACAGGGGAGGAGCAGAGAGAGAGAGGGAGACACAGAATCCGAAGCAGGCTTCAGGCTCCAAGCTGTCAGCACAGATCTCGATGCGGGGCTCGAACCCACAAACGGTGAGATTATGACCTGAGCCGAAGTCAGACCCCAACCAACTGAGCCACCCAGGTGCTCCTAAATTTTTTTTAATGTTTATTTTATTGAGAGAGAAATTGAGAGAGAGCGCGCACGAGCAGGGGAGGGGCAGAGAGAGAGACACAAAATCTGAAGCTGGCTCCAGGCTCTGAGCTGTCAGCACAGAGCCCGACGCAGGGCTCGAACTCATGAACTGTGAGATCATGACCTGAGCCAAAGTCGAACTCTTAACCGACTGAGCCACCCAGACGCCCCTCTGTTTTGCAGTTTTGTAGGCCATGGGGCAAAAGGACTGTGAAAAAAAGCATAGGCTCTAGAGACACACAAATCAGGTCTTTGTTACGTGACGCTGGCCAAAGTGTTTGCTAGCCCTGCATCTCAGTTTCTTTATGGTTAAAAAAGCTAGGATGAAAAGGCACCTCACAGATTTGCTGTATTAAATGCAGGAGTTTGTATAAAGTAGCTGGGGCTGCCCCTCAGTAAATGCCAGCCTCTGTCCCTCCTTCCTGTCCCTCCCGTGTGGATATTCCTCAGAGGGGATCACAGCAATGCCATGCTGGAGGGCCCTGGTTTGGGGACAGCCAGGGAATAGCCATCTTCCAGGAAAGCCACTGTATTTATAGGGACATTGCTAGTGACACCACCCTTTCTTTAGAACTCCCTTCTTAGGAAAGTACTCCTGAGTTTTGCTGGCACAAGTTCACAGGTGTCAAAACTGCCCATGAAAAGAAACAAGCCGAGCTGTCTTCCAGCAGTTTCCACTTTTCCCCACATTTGCTTCCCTGTGGTAATCTTCATCATTAATTTTAAAGATGTCTGCATTTATTTTATAGTAAAAAAACACATACTATGACATCACTGTCCCCGTTTTTTAAGTGCACATTTCACTAGTGTTAAGTACACTCACATTACCACCTTCATCATTTAACTTTTCAGGAGATAGTTCAGTTTCTTAGCAAGATAAACATTCTGCCCTGCTAGTCTAGCAGGTTGCTTTTGAGATTATGAGGAGGTTAAACACTCCGGCATTACAGTCTGGTCAGAATTACTGTGTCTTTTAACAAAGATTTGGTATTCAGTAGAAATGAAGACCAGTGATAACTACTTGAAGACACAGAAACTTCACATGCCATCCAGATCTTTTTCTTTTTTTTTTCAGTGTTTAATGTTTACTTATTTTTAAGAGAGAGACAGAGCATGATCAGGGGAGGGGCAGAGAGAGAGGGAGACACAGAATCTGAAGCAGACTTCAGGCTCTGAGCTGTCAGCACAGAGCCTACGTGGGGCTCAAACTTACAGACCATGAGATCATGACCAGAGCTGAAGTCGGATGCTCAACCGACTGAGCCACCCAGGTGCCCCAGATCTTTTTTTTAAAGTAGGCTCTACGCCCACCATGGGGCTGAAACTCATGACCCCAAGATCAAGAGTTGTATGTTCTACTGACTGAGCCAGGCAGGTGCCCCATACCATCCAGACTGTTTTTATTCTAATAGTTGATTTATCCCATGTTCACCCAGTGATCTGAAAGGACCCTCGGTTTTACAGGCTCCCCAACAGGTGCGTTACTGACTTTGGCATACTGATTAGGCAAAATATGAATGAATGATGCAGCGATGAAAGGGTATGAATCAGTGAACACCATGAGCATTTGGACTGTCTTCCACCCTTGTGAAGAGTCACACCCCCTGCCCAGCACACCATGGGGGATTGATGCCTCCCAAGCATACCCGTGAAATCGTTGGGGAATGAAAACAACACGGTATCTCTGTTAGACTGAGTCCCTTGCCCTAAGAAGGGGCTCATGCCTGCTATGCTAATCAATAAAAGATAGAACGACTCTGGGTAAGCAGGAAGGAGAGAACCCTAAGGAGTGACAGCCAAGGGGTGTTTTTCAGACTCTCCAAAATCAAGTTTTTATTGTTCACTATTGTCTGTATGGTTCTGGCCTATTCATGAAACATGAACAAGAAAAGGCCCCTTTTCCCAAGTAAATTACTGCAGGAAATAGAAATCCGCCCACAGCGGTTGAGTCTCAGGGAAGACGCCTCTTGGGTCTGGTTGTATGTCACAGTCTCTGACTTACTTGGGCTTTGTCAGGCAGTGCGGTGCCATTTTGTGTCCTCATGGTTTGTGTGTGTGTGAATGTGTGCATATGGTGAGGTGTGTGTCCTGTTTTCTCCCATGGGTGGGGGCTTCTGAGATGCTCAGCCAGCAGTAACAACATTCTGGCTGTTCCAGTGTCCCTTTCTCGATAACATGTTTCTGAGCTAGTGGGTCGCCGGGCCTTTGTCCTCAAGATGACTTGAGGAGGATCTGACGTCCTCGGCCATCCATGGCCATCCATGCCTGTGTTTCTGGGGCCAGGAGCGGTGTTTGTCTTTCTGCTGGTGGGCTCTCACTCACATTGACCTGCTATAGTTTTCTGGATCCCACACCCTGACTCTGGCTTCGCTTCCAGGAAAGCCTCCTTCAGCTCCCCCTCCAGCAAGCTTCCCTGTTTTGTTCCCAGTCATCATCAGGCTCCCGGCCCCCCCTCCCTTTTCCTCTCTACTTCCCGTCCAGTCTCTGTAACTTTTGTTTCCTCCTTTTGGCTCCCCTGTTGTTGGCATAATTTCGGGACCTGGGCAGACACTCAAAAGTTTTTCAGTGACCACAAGTCATGCATCCCTTCCCCTGCTTGGTACTGTCTGTGCCCACCTAAGGGACACTTAATAATGAATCAATGAAATGTGTTTCAATAAGTCTCTTGCTTTAAATTCTTGGAGACAGCTCTGAGGGAGGTATAATGAAGGAGGGCCCCCAGAATTTCTTCTGTCCTGTGTCTTCAAACAGCTTGGTGTTGATTGGTGTCTATAAATAGTCGATGGGGCTGGAGCTGAGGGAAGGGGGAAGGCTTTGAGCAAATATGGAGACACCAGGCTCAGTATATTCCTAGTTACTCTGGGTCAGTGCAGGATTTGAATGTTTCCTGGGTATACAGCTGCCAGAGCAAATAAAGAATGTCAGTGGAGGAGAATGAGAAGGAGGAGACAGGGACCCAGGAAAGACAGCAAGGGTCGAGTGTTTCCTGGGATATTATGGGATGGAGCAGACCAGTAAAATATGACATGGGGAGGGAGAAGCCTCTTTAGTGATGAACTTCGCAGAAAGACCCAAAACAACATTATGCTCTAACCACAGGCCCAAGGGAAGGCCAGGAGAAGAAGAGTCAGTGGGAGCTGAGGTGGAGTGGGGTCCGGTGGGGGACCTGTGGACAGCTTGCCATGGCCCCACCCTGCTGTGGTCAGTAGGTCACAGTAGAAAGTCCTCCACGAAGTTGAATTCTTCCAGAGTTTTCCACTTCCACCCTTCTGCAAAATCAGATTCATGTTTCTCTTCTTGTCGTATTCTCTCCAGTTTATTAGTTGTGATTTGTCCAGTAATTCACTTTTCATTTGATCAGCGTTGTTATAAAGGGGCACATCCATGACCTCCCAGCCCACTTCCTGGGTTAGATAGCAGGTGTGAACAAGTCATTCATTCTTCCTTGTTCTACTGGCTTGGGGAGGAGGCTCCAGTGGTTTCTGACTGATAGATTTAACATATCCAAAAGGGGGGGTGCCTGGCTGGCTCAGTCTTTGGAGCGTGTGACTCTTGATCTCGGGGTTGTGGGTTTGAGCCACAGTGGGTGTAGACTTTGCTTAACAATAAAATCTTTAGGGGGAACTTGAGTGGTTCAGTCGGTTAGGCATCCTACTCTTGATTTCTGCTCAGGTCATGATCTCACAGTCTGTGAGTTTGAGCCCTGCATCCGGCTCTGTGCTGATAGCTCTCTCTCTCTCTCTCTCTCTCTCTCAAAGTAAATAAACAAACAAACAAAAAACAAAGGGAAAAAAACAATAAAACCTTGAAACAACAACAACAACAACAAAAAGATGTCCAAAAGGAATGGAACATCATCGGTGGGTGCACTTCATAAGTGGAGATTATGGAGATTATGTGCACTTGATGAAGCATATAACACTTTATTTGTATAATACTTGTTAATATCCAGTCTAGAAGGTTCTACAGGATGAAATATCCCAAACACCATGACTGACAATCCATGCATATTGCTGCCCCGTAATTTATGGAACGATGTGGGAGCATGATCTTAATGGTGTTCCACGTTGAGCAAGAGAGTTTGTGGAGGTCTGTTGGGGATACAAAGTTTGGAGGTGCCCTGACATCTTCAAGCCTTAGATGGTTCTCCAGCTCACCTTATGGTTCTGATGCAAGCGGGTGGCAGGGATCTTGGTGAGAAAGTGTTATTTTGAAGAATTGTTGAGTTTCATTTTTATTCCACAGTCTTTTAGGAGCTAGGTTAGTCAGTGCAAGGCAAATTCTCGGTTACCTGTCTGCACATGTGGACAAACACCAAGTTCATTATCTTCTGTTGGAAATATACTATTAGGATTAATAACTATCATTATTTAGGTGCTTACTGTATGCCTGGCTTTATATATACATAGGCTAAGTGCCTTATACAGTAGTCTCATTCATTCCTGGAATAGACCCAGCAGGTAGGAATCCTATTATTATTCCCATTTTACAAATGAGATAACAGGCTTAAGGTTACATGGCTTGGTCACAGAAGAAGTGGCAGAGGCAGGATTTGAACCCAGTTGTGTCTGATTCCAAAGCCCCCATTCCCACCTGCAAATGAGACTTGCCTCTTACTTCAAGTTTTGGGGTTTGAGTGATTTATTTTCATGTTCAACATGGTCCCAAGACCACCATCTCCTTATCTCTCTTACTCCTGCTCCCCAAACACCAGCTCTGCTCCCCTTTTGCTCAGAATTAATGATGGTGGATAACTGCAATGACATCTGGGTGGCCTCCCATGGTGAGCTCCCCAGTCCAAACCAAATGGTGAGATCAAGCCCATTGGGGGTGTCATTTCCTCACCCCTCCAAAAGTAATTCAGTTGTTTCTGCTGGTCAAATGCTTCTGTTTCCTCACTAAGCCCATATTAGTCATTGGGATATGTCAGGATGTGAATGGATTTACTGTGTTCCAACAGCTGCTCAGCTCCAAGCACATGCCCCACACATGGCAGAAATGAGCTGGGCAGGCAGTGGTGGGAGCAGACAACTAGGATCCCTGAAATTCTGTCCAAGTTCTGAGACCAGAGAGAGAGGCTGGGGGAGAAATCACTGTTCTGACATTCAGAAGCGATCTGCCCCCACCCTGGCAAACTGATGAGACATTTTGTGTGCGGTGGGAAGACAGCCTTATAAAAAATCTCCTCTGTGAGGTGTGGTTCTTCCCCACTCGGAACAGAGCCCATCTGTCCAACAGTGTCTGAAATAACACCGGACAGCCAGCAAAGGAGTGTCCATTGTCACATGCACATTTGGACCACAGGTAGTCCGCATGGGCCCCTGTAATTCAAGTCAAAACAGCCTCTTCAGTGACAGGGAGGCGGGGAGCGAAAGTGGTAGTTGTGATTCCAACAACCAGAAGGATTGTTTTTCTAAGACTTTCTGCCAGTGGCCATTGAGGACCCTTTGTGTGCAGCACCTA